>NW_010243814.1:0-5691 GCF_000690775.1 Eurypyga helias | reverse complement strand
CCAAACCATTCTATGATTCTATACCCAAGTAACATGCAGAGCTTCTGTGAACTAGGTGTCCAAATACCCATGACAACTTTGCACATTCTATCTGTGACATATTGATAAAAGTAATGAGGTACATGTGTTTTGGTTGCTCGGAGCTTATCTTCTGTGGGTACTGGATGTCTGTTCCTCTGGCTGGGCCAGAACATGAGAGGCTCCCTGTCTGGTGATGTTCTTTGGATTTATGTGGAGCTGTTGTGGGAGAGAGAAGGAAAGACTGTGCCATCCTATGGAGCAGCTGGGAATGCTCGGCAAAGGATCTGCTGGAGCGCAGACTGGGGAGCAGGAGCCCCTGAATGGGACTGGAACGGTCAGGGTAAAGGCAAGAGCAGGCGATGGATGCAGAGACACAGAGGTGAGTGAGACAGAGGGGATAGTGTGGAGCTTGTGCACCCTGGGAACTGCTGGCCTGCTCTGAGAGGCAACGGTGGAGATGTATTTGCAAACCTTTTATCTGACTGCCATCCAGCAGAACAGTATTTTCTGTTTTAAAAATGTCTTTACCTTAATTTGCATCTGAGTAAACCAGAACTTGAGATTCTGGAAAACCCATAGGGCATTTCTGATGTAGCTGATTTAATGGAGAAGTGCAAGCAAATATTCTAACTCCTCTTACACTTCTGCTAACTTCAGAACCGGATGCACACTCTACCTTCTGCCTCATTTAATAACCTCCGTACATTATTGTAGGCATTAATTGCTTTTTTTTCCCTACAAAAATATTTTGTGATGCTAATAGTTTTACTGGTGTTCTCAGTATTAAGCATGTGAAATATTTAAAAATCTATGGACTCTTTTGAAGAAGTATAAAACTTAAATTGCAAGAACTTAAATTTATTTGGCATATATTCTAATATTAAATCAAATTGTGTACCCACTGTTTCTTTGGGTGTTTAGTGTTGTGTTTTTTTTTTTTAAAGTTTTTTGAAAAACTGAACAAAAATATTCAGGGAGAAAAACAGCTCTGAAGGTAAGGATATCATGGGAAGATATAAAACCTTAGACAATGAATCAGTTGTCAGTGATTTTGCAACAGGTTAGTGTTTCTGCCTTCTCGGTGCTCCTTAATTAGTCTTTGAAAATTGATAACATTTTAATGTAATTTTGATTGCCTTATTCTGGAGGTCAGTCTAATATTGTATTGCTTGATGCCAAATTACTTCTCTCACAGTTAGAGGTTGTAATTAAAAGCACAAGCATGCTGCTTTTGATTAAGGGAGCTGAAGAGAGTTTATTTTCTTGCTAACTAAGAAAAATTGAGTTTCAGGGAAATAGTTTTGCATTTTCAGTTATGCTGTTTCTTAACCTCTCATTTGCCATTAAACTATTTACCTTTTTCGTTCCAAGCAGTCACACATGTCAGCAGACCAGATACACATTCTGTTTCACTTGGGGACCTTTAACATTCCCAGGAAATATACTGTGATCCACGGTAGACTGAATTTTATCGGAATCATCTGGGGACTCTACAAAATCTCTGCTTCTATCTCTGGCAGAGTTAGGTGATAAGCTCATTATTTCTATCCATAGTAATGCAGTAATTTTACACAATTAAAACGTGCTGAAATACACTGATAGTCAGGGGAATAAGAAACTTGATTATTTCTGTAAGTATATATTCCATCAACACTTACTTGTTGTTCCATGCAATATTTTGGATTTTTTTCAAACAGCAGAGATGAGCATCAGCTCAAAGCCTAAGCAGGGCTCTCCTCTCCCAAGCCTCTGCTTTTTGAATTCTAGCAATTAGCATCTGTGCCTTGGTCCCAGCCCTTAGAATGTGTGACTGCCAGAGAATCTCAACTTTTATTCAAAAAGTAAAATAAAGGAAAAATCTTTATGGTTGATATTGCGATCAGGGAAATGTAGCTTGAAATGTGATCCAAGTGGCTTAAGTACACCTAGGGAAATAATAGGAAATCCTTACTATTTCAATTTTGTAAAATTCATGGTTCTTAAGCCATGTTTAGATTTCTTAAGGATCTGGCTCATGATTTGTGAATGCATCAAGCTGGCAGTACTATGCTGTTTTAAGTAACCCAGATCTCTCTTATTCACACAATGCCATTGCATGTCATAGAGGACTGTTTTCCTGTTCTGTTTTCTCGCCTTCTTTTGAGTTCTGATCTGGAGCTGGATTAACTTTATATTTTCCAGGGAAATATCCACTCCACATCTTGGGGTGGAAAACTTAATAGTAAGAGACGCTTTAAGTGTAAAAATGAGCTAAATTTTCTATCTGTGTATATTTGTATCAGCACTGTAGTAGAAACCATTACAATGGCATGACGTACCATATCCTTTAAGTCAGAAGTAGGTGAATAGTGAATTTTCTATTTAGAGTAACATTTGTAATTACAGGAGATATGTGAACTGTTTCACATTAACTCCTTTGCAGCAGTGGAAAAGATTTAATTTGATTCAGGAGCCATTGTATGAGGTTATAAAGCTCAATATTTTTTTCCTCTTGCTAATTATCGTTTTCCCATGCGACTGAGATATCCTTTGATATTAAGCAGCAATTGGCCAGACCAGTGAGGAGGTGGTCAGGTTTCTTCCATTGCCCATGCAAGGGGGTGCTGCTAGCAAGGAAGGTGGATGGATGTATGCCGTAGACACAGCAGCTCTGAGTGTTGGTTGGTCTTGGCACAATGGGGCATTTGAAACTTGCCAAGCTGTAGGCAATGATTTAGGTCAGCCAACATCTCTGAACTGTGGTTTGAAGGTTAAAAAAAGACTTTAAAACTCTTTCCTGGGTGTAGAAATATTATAGTCTGTTTTGCTGCTGAAGTAGGTTTGGAGATGAGCCAAAAAAATCTCTGTGGCTATAGTCTGTATAGGAATTGAGTTCAGAAGAGAGATCACTTGTTCTTGTGGACTGACAGGTATTTTCAATTTTTTTGCGGCATGATTTTCATTACTCACAGTTACCCAGATTTATTTTGTCCTGCTGGAGGCACTTACTGGGCACAAGGGTAGATTTAATTTTAATAGAGGTTTGGACCTGGCTGTAGTTATAGTACTATTAGTCTGGGGTGGAGAAGGGAAATCAAACTTGGATTGTTGATTTGCCTCTTGGCTGAGGGCTTATCAAGAGGGAAATAAATTTGTGGTAATAAAAGCTGTTCTTGACATTCCCTTATGCAGAGGAGGCAAAGGTGATGATTAAATGGAGGTTACACATTAAAACTTCATAGCCAGAGGAGAGAAGGAAGGACAGAGCAGGATGCTTATCTGTCCCGTTGGATGCCGCAAGCTTGTGGTATGTGGCTTTATTATAGAATCCAAAGAGTTTGAAGATCACATTTCTATTCCTAATGGGTAGGAGATGTGGTGCCAATTTAAATGATTTATGGTTTTGATGATTACTTCAGTTGTGAGATTATGAAGATATCCCTGGTTAGCTTTTATGCCCTGATTGGATTTGTTTCCAGTCACTCCAGCTAAACAAGACAGTAAGGTCAAATAAAGATGTGGGCTGGAACCGACTGGATTTTCCACTTCTGCCTCTGAAGAGAAGAAAGTTTTCTTAGAAGCCTTTTAATTTGCATCCAGCCTTTTTTGTTTTTAGGATAATGAATGCAAACCTAGACTGGTTTTAGAGGGAAATAAGGACTGTGGTTTTACACACGTAACTAATAGTTTTTGTTCTCATAGGGACTACAATAAATATTTCAAAGAAAAATGAGCCTTACTATCACCATCCTGTGCAGTGTTGTGTGTTGGGTATCAGTAGAGTAACACTAAAGATTCTTTGATTTGTGTGTACGGCTTGAATTGGGCCCTGATAAGCTCTTGTAGGAAATGATGATGAATGTGTGATACACATGAGACATGACTGGCCTGAAAAAGTGATGACTGGACTTCCTCTGTTAGTCATGGCCCAGAAAGGGAGAACAAGGTTACAGTCTTTCACACTGAAGTGTGTGCTTGTGTACACAGAAATGCAGCCCCTGAATTTTTACACAGACAGTTTCTGTGTCTTTCTCTTTAGAAGGCTGCATTTCTGTGTTTTTTGCATTTCTGAGTTTTGTCCTATGTAATCTGTTAAATATAATTAATTAGGACTACTTGTTGCTGTATCTGGCAAGTTTGTATGAATTTTAGAGGAATATTGATGAAAAGATGGGACCTTAGGAAACAATACAGTTCAAGGAGGTGCCCATTGAACTGTGTACTGTTTCATTTTTTTGTCTAACCTGTCATTAAATATTGCCCCTGATGGAGACTCCATAAACTTCTGAAGCAATGTGCTGTCCTGTCCCTGTGTTTAGAAACCTTTGCCTTATGACTAACCCTTTACTTACTGTTTTACACACAAAACACAGGGGAAGTAGCATATACCCTTCAACAGCCCTTTTGTGTACTTGGAGGTTATCTTTGCAAAGCCTTTTCACCCTCTCCCCTAGAACGAACAGCTCTGGTCTTTCAATCATGCCTTGCAAGTCATGTTTTCTAGAAATTTAAAAGATAAGGTACGGTCTTGATGGGCCACATAAGAGGAGGCAGCTGCTGAGTGAAATTCTGTAGGAAATTATTCATACTCAGAGACATGGTAATGAAATATTTCATAACATCATTAATATGAACACCAGCATGGTATCTTTTAGATTCATGAAGGTTTGCCTTCCTTCAGTATAGCTGTGAATTAAGTTGAGTTTGGTTTACTGCCTGTGAGTGTTGTAGCATAAATTAAGAGAAATGGACTGAAAGTGCATGTACTGGGTGTAGTGGTAACTGTGCCAGCAAACAGCTGTACATGTGGCAATGGCTCAGTGTTCAGCTCATCAGGGCACTTGAGGCTGCAAGCCGTAGAATATCCAGATTCTACTGGTACTAGAAGGGCCAGTCTCCTTTTATCATCATCTCCATCTGAAGCCTGTCTTTCTCATTACAATCCCCTCCATGCCATTGGTGATTCTAGGTTCTGAGTGTTAACTTTTCCTTTAGGAGGCAAATGAAGCATTTGAAATGCTTTGTTAGCCGCAAATATTTCCTTCTGGTTTTGCATTAGCAGCTTGACTCAGACATATTGGTCTCTAGTCCTCTCTCCTCACAGGTTTTTTTTCCAGTGTTGTCAGTTATGTTAACGATGCAACATATGTGAAAATCCTTTTTTTTTTTTTTGTACTTACCTTGGTACAGTAGAATAAGAGTGAGATTTTTCCAACACAGTGTGAAAACTACTATTATCCTGGCTCCCATCTGCTCCTTTGTCTCCTCAGTTCTTCCTTTCCCCCTCTTTTTTCCTGTTTCTTTGCTTAGTCACTTGTAATTGCTACTGTGCAGCCTTCTGGGAATGCCTTGAATTTGAGAAGTATTTGACAGAGCCTTTTCATCATGAGGTTTGCCAGAGACGTATCAAGACCACTTTTTCACCCCTTGGGACAGACAGAAGGGCCAACAGGAATAAAATTTGATATCTTTAGAAAAAAAGTGTATGAGCTGTTGCTGTATGAAACTTTTTCCCCTTTACTTTTTCTTTTCCCTGTCCCACATGCCACATGTAGCTGGTAGGTAGAGCAGGATCTTGGTATTTCCTCAGCCAAGAAGCAGCTGTCTCTATTTCATAACTCTTTTGATGCTTCCACAGGAGGAGTGGAGAGGCTGGGAGAGGCATGGAGACAATCCCTTCTGATAGAATCA
>NW_010243813.1:1279-8150 GCF_000690775.1 Eurypyga helias | reverse complement strand
GCTGCGGTGCACAAGGGTGGGTTGTGGTGCACAGGGACAGGCTGTGGTGCACAGAGACAGGCTGCAGCGCACAAGGATGGGTTGTGGTGCACAGGGAGAGGCTGTGGTGCACAGGGACAGGCTGCAGTGCACAAGGATGGGTTGTGGTGCACAGGGAGAGGTTGTGGTGCACAGGGACAGGCTGCAGCGCACAAGGATGGGCTGTGGTGCACAGGTTTTGGTGCACAGGGACAGGCTGTGGTGCACAAGGATGGGTTGTGGTGCACAGGGACAGGCTGTGGTGCACAGGGACAGGCTGCAGTGCACAGGGGTGGGTTGTGGTGCACAGGGACAGGCTGTGGTGCACAGGTTTTGGTGCACAGCGATGGGCTGTGGTGCACAAAGACAGGCTGCCGTGCACAGCACAAAATCCATTAGAGGCATTTTGCAAGGAATGGAGGGGATTCTCCAGGGCTGGCAGTGGGTGAGCTGGAACGTGCCACCCTGCAGGCTGTTTATTCCTTCCTCTCCCGCCTTGTTCCAGCTTCTTTTGGAAATGTCTCCTAGCTGATCCGTCTGTTTGGCAGATTGTACCAACACTGTGAACCGAGCACCTCTGGGATGGGCTGTGCACCGCTGATAGGAGACCTGAACCGCACGCCGGGAATACGAAGAGACAGCGTCCCAGCCACGCTGGGGCTTCTCTCCTCCTTCTTCTTCCTCTTCCTATTTCATGCCTACGTTTCTGTCCAGAGACGGGAGGTTTCCTTCAGCAGACATGGCTCTTGGCTGGAGGAAAATTCGCAAAACAGCCACTGGGACGGACAAACTTCTGCTGAGCCTGATGGTTTTTTAGAGATGGGGAAAAGGAGACGGCGGCAGGCAGGGCGGACAAATGGAGTGCGGTTATTCCCGGGATGGCTCAGAGCCACGCACAGCACGGTGAAGCCTTATGCACTTGGGCAACATCCCAGCACCCAGAGGCTTGTGTCCATATCTCAGAGCTTATTTAGGGAGCTTTAGTTTTCTCTTCGGACTGGGCTGTCTTCCAGCATTCTGGGAGGTAACGTTATCAGGAACAAATAAGATGACCCAACCAGCCAAAAAAAAAAACCTTCAAGCAGGGCTGGCTCCACTTGGTGAGTTAAAAAGGGAGCTGAGTCATCGGAGATGGAAAATCCAGAAGCAAAGGCAGGGTGGACGCAACGGGAGGGTGCCGTGGCCTGCAGGAAGCTGTGCCAGGAGCTTGTCCTTCGTTCGTCCTCGTTTGCAGGCAGACGGGGTGGCCGGCAGGGAGCAGCCGGGGATGTTGCTGGGTGCTGACAGGGTGAGGCTGGGGATTCCTGGGGGTCAGGTGTTGCCCCCCCAGGTCCCGGTTGTACTCCCACCCACATCCTCTGTGCTCCCACCAGCTCTTTGCAGAGCTCTGCTCCTGCCCAGGGGCTGGCGATGGTGCCACCAAACCCAGGCACCATCCTGGTGACCCAGCTCATCATTAAGGTGAAGCAAGAGTTACTGTTAAACCCCTACCACCACCCGACCCCCTTGTCCAGAGCCACAGACCGCTCAGGCGGGCAGGTAAGGAAAAACTATGAGTGAACCCAAGGATTTGGGGGCAGGGTGAATGCTGTCGCCTCCTCACGTTCCCCCTCTGGTGATGAGGGCAGAGCTGTGGGGATGGGGAGGGTCCCAAAACAGCAGGAACCCAAAGCCCCGTGGGCATCGGAGCTGACAGGGATGTGGGGGCAGGTCGTGATGGGCCCCCCGGCCCCGTGCCTTCTCCTCTGCTGTAATAAACCAAGAGACTGTTATTTTAACTTGCTCTTCTGACTCTTCCCACGCCTGGATCTGCGCCGTGGGGTGGCCAGGGAGCAGACAGTGTTTGCTGGGTGTCCGGCTGTGGGTGAAGCGCATCGTTAGAGGGAGATGCTGAGCTTCTCTCCAGAGCTTTGGAGCTGCGCTGGGGAGAAACGGCTCCTCCGGGCAGCGCTCAGGCGGCAGGTTGGTGGTGGTCTTGTTTGCGATGCAACTGGGGTGCCGGGAGCGGTGCTGGGGCTGCCCCTGACCCCCCTGAAAAAGTAGGGGGTCCCCCCACAGGTCCTGCTGTGGGGGTGTCCCTCTGAAACCCACCTGGGCTTGCAGGGACCTGGCAGGACAGGGCTGGAGGAGACAGGTGAAATGATATCCATGGGGCAGGCAGGAGGGTGGCATCCCCCGTGCAGCCCTCGCGGGGTCTGTGCCAGCTGCACCTTCGTCCCATTGAGGATGGTAATGGTGAGAGCATCCTTCCAGGCTGGCTCTGGACCACTGCTCTGGCTCTGGACCAGTGCCTGGTGCCACCACCTGAGGCCACCCTGGGATGCATCCTGAGCATCCCTGAGCATCCCCACCCTGGGATGCACCGGCAACTGACGCATCAGTCGCTCCAAGCACATAGCAAAATCCGTCTGCACGGCAGCACCGAGGAAGCACCATCCTCCCCACGGGCTCCTGAGCCAGCACCTGGGCCAGTGGGTGCTGAACTGGGACCCCGGGCTGCTGGAGGGAGGTGGATGCTCGGGCTGGGGGACAGCTCGGTTCCTCCTCAGCTTTTGCCGAGCATGAAAAATACCTTCTATTGGTCCAGCACTTACCGGCCAGTGGTACTCCAGGCATTGCCCGAAAACAAACAGCACCAGACAAGGACACACAGATGAATTGGGCGCAGATTCACGCAATATTAAAACCAGACAACAATTAAAGCAAATAGCCAGCATAAATCAACGCCAGGCAGCGGGCAGGAGGATGCAGGCAGCAGCACCGGGGCAGGCAGCGGCAGCTATCGGAGAGCACACCCCCTTGCCGCCTCTGACTGTCTCTTTCTGCTTGTATTTTTGGCGATAAGCAGGACAATGCAGGCACCAGCAATATGGCCAGCATCTTCTTGTCTTATAAAGGGAAAATCCAGCAAGTCCTTCCCAGCGGTAGAGACCGTTTGCAGATTCTAGCAAGGTTTTCAAGTAGGAATTAAAAAAAGCCAAGGCAGTGGCTCATAGAAAATGCATGCCTAATTTGTCCAAGTAATTACTGAGCCCGGCGTGATTATACAGATACCTCCAGCTCTGAAACGCTGCTGATTGCGTCTCTGAATGAGGAAACGATCCCCATTCCCCCAACACTGAAATTCCTGCTTGGCTATGAACGCAGCCCGTGCTTTCCCTGGCTGCGTGGGGACACGATTTGCTGAGCAGAGAGGGACGGCAGCGCCTGCCACAGGCTCTGCTGAGCCGAGACCAGCTTGTCTGAACACCAGTCCCCAGCAGATTACACGCTTCATCTAATTAGGAGGCTCTCCTGCCATCGGGGGTCCGGGGGGATTACAAAGCACCTTGAAGCATCACCTTTTTTGTGCTTGCAGGCAGCTCCTTGTGAAGTTTCTTGCGCTGGAGGCACTTGAATACATCACAGCAGGATGGGAGGGGAGGGAAAAGGAGGAATCCCCATCGCTGGCGGCACGTGCCACGTGTCGAGGCCACACAAGTCCCGAGGAGAGCAGGGCGCGGGTGGTGGGGGGCGCAGCCACGCCGTAGGGCTGCAGGGGTGCTGATCAGAGCATCTCAGGGAGGTGTGAGCTGGGGGGGACACCGGCGCGTGGTGGAAACGGCTGCTCCTGGGAGGGGCCAGCAGCCGCATCCCGGTGCTGGCAAACCTTATCCTGGTCCCCATCCCGGCTGACGGGTGGTGGAGGACAACACGGGGCTTGGGGACACTCGCGGCGATCTCGGCAGACGCCTTCTGCCCCAGCGTGTCCTCGCTGCACGTCCAGGACTAATCAATTTTGATTCATTGCTAATGAACTTGAGAACAGTGTTGGGATGGATCAGGTGCCACTCAGGGTGAGATGGATAATATAATTAAGATTTCCTCAAAGGTCCCGTCTTTCTTACCTTGTTAATTAAGCTGATGCGGGGCCCTCCATGCAGAATGCATAATGAGAGGCTGCCAGAGGCAGAGCTGGCTATTAGCAGGAGGAAACACTGGCCTTAACCACAGGACTGGGGATATTTTGCCAACTCTTTGGGGATTTGGTTCCCCCAGAGCAACCAAAAGTTGATCTCTGCTGAGAAATTCCCGCATCCCTTGCACCACAAATGCATTTGGACTGCACAGGGCAGAGAGTGCAGGAACAGGGATGAAGGGGAAGACGGATGGGCTCATCCCTGCTCGGGACAGGCTGAGCACCATGGCAGAGCTTTTGGCTTCCCAAAGCGCTGGGTGCAGCGTGGGGAGAAGGGCGCAGCTTGCAGAAAGCTGGGAGCAGCCCCGTGGTCTCAAGGAGCGGCTCTTGCGCAGAAGCAGAGGATGCTGCTCCGCTCCCCATGGCCAGGGCACGTTTTTGGTACTTGCATGCTGATGGTGACTTATGACAATGAATTGATGGCCTCTTAATAAGGGTGACAGTTCCCTTAATTAGAAAGTATCGGAGCAGGGATAATTGCTTCATTTCATTTTGTTCCCCTATAATACTCCCTTCATTTTTGGGACCTCGCTCTCAGCTGCTGGGTGCCTGCCAGGAGCCCTGCCTCCCCGGAGACCGAAAGACTCCCAGGTCCACTGGGCACGACGTGGAGCCGGGAAGGATGGAAAGGGGTGGGCGCAGGTATGGCTGCAGCGCTCCCGCTTTCAGCGGGACAGTGCCATGCTTGTGGCAACGCCGGGCACCGGCAGCACCTCAGCAGGGTTGGCACAGGTCCCCGGCCACCCACGCTGGGCCATTTTGCACAGGTGGGGCTCCACTAAATCCTTCAAACCTCCCAAACCAACATAAATCCCTTCACTTCCCATCAGAGGATGCGATTTTTTATGACCAGGGAGGATCTGGGGGATTGTTTTGCAGCCGCACAGCTTCGTCACCAAGCCCACGGTCCCCCGGTCCTGTCCCGCGCCCCTGCATCTCCCCGCTGCCATCCACGGGGCTGTGGGTGCCCCAGGGACCCGACCCCTCCCCAGCTCCCTGTGGGGGATGACCCCCATGCCAATACGACCCTGTAAACAATAAACAGCCTCAGGGCTGTGGGGAGCTTCGTCTCTAACCTCCCCTCTTTGTGCTGCAGCCATTTTGCTTTCTCGCCATATCTAAAATTATATCTGTTAGGATTTTCCCTTGCTCTGTTTTAGATTTTTTTTCCTCCTTTTGCTTATATTTGCTGAGTGCATTCAAGCACAGGGAGGGGAAAAAAAAAATAATAAAGCCATCAGCATAATTCATGGCTCACACAGTCATCGCGGGCTCCGGTTTCCAATCAGAGGCCCGGGCTGCGGAGCCAGCACGTCGGGAAGGAGGGCTGGGCTGGCCCCGCTGCTGCTGCACAAACCCGCAGCCATCCGCTCTTTGTTCTGGGATCGCTCGGCTCCAGCCAAAACAGCCGCCGCGCAGACCGTCGTGCCGCCGCGCGAGCACGGGGCCATCCCAGCAGGCTCACTCCCGCATCTCTGAGGGTAGAGGGTCGGGAGCTGATGCTGAGTGGGTTTGCGGGCTCCGGACACGGCTGCGATCCAGGGATAAAGCCTTGGGAGACATGGAAGTATTGGGTTCCGATGGCTCTGGGCGTCACAGTCGTGCCCTTTCGCTCACCTGTCTCTGCGCCTGGTCCATGAGGCTCAGCAGACTTGGGCTGAAGTCTGGGCTCCCAGTCCCTCCCAGTCCTGTGCACTGAGCATCCCACCCCCCCCGGCAGAGATGCTGGTGCTGGCCCCGCACAGCCCCATGCGCACGGCATTTAGCAGGAGTTTTTGAGGTGGCTCCGGAGGCAGCGCTGGGTGGAAGAGGCTCTGCAGACCCATTTTACTCCGACAGCAGCGCCGGTTTGGAGGCTGGTTGGGTGAACCCAAGTTTTAGTTACTCGCTGTGTAAGTGCCCGCTCAGCCAGGCGAGGGGCACAGTCCTGGGTTCAGGGATGAACAACCCACCATCCAAAATGATCCCAACATCCCCATGAGGATTTACCGCCAGAAAATGGGATTATTTCCTGCCTTTCCCGTTAGAAGGTTTTTTGCTCATTTCTGGTGTTTTTAGCTCTTGCCCGGGTGTCTTTACACGCCAGAGGCGACCCTGGCTGGGAGTCCCCGAGGCCAGTGCTTGGTCCTGGGTGGGAGTCACGGTGCCGGCTGCATTCCGGCTGACACGGCCGGGGAAGCGATGTCGGAAGCACATGTAGGACGGCAGCACCTCTGTGCACACAGCCCGGCCAGGGACCGCTCTGATGGCAGCGGCGGGTGCTTTGAGAGGGCCGGGGTCCCCAGGGGGACATGGAGCCCAATCTGTCCCTCCCTGGGGGCATCAGAACCACAGGCACCCGTCCCCTCGGTGACACTCAGCTGAGCAAGAGGAGGGAAGGTACCTGTGTGCTTGTCCAAGGTGACACCCCACTGGGACCCCCCGTTTCACCCCTGCCCATCGTCGAGGGGACAAGGCGGGGGGGTGCCAGTTCTGGCAAAGGCTACACCTGAATTTTCCCAGCCTCCTGGAGAAGGCAGAGGCTCCCACCCTCCCTGCATCGCTGCCAGCATCCCCTGCCTTCGGGGGATCAGCCTGACGTGGGACGAGATGGAGAAGCCAAACCAAACGGAACAGCCTCTGCAGGAAACCCGGTGAGACGGTCTGCACACCACAATTTATCTGATCCTGATAATATAATTGCTTTTTCCTCCCTCTCTGCTTCCTGGGGTCCGTATCCATTTAATTTACATGCTCGAAGGCTCAGACTGCTTCATCCCAGCTGCCGAGCACCTTCTCCAGCATGGACAGCTGCGGCGTACGCCAGGCTCTCTCCTCTGCAGTGGGAACGGTGGGAACGCTGCCCCGGGGGCCAGAGCACTGGGAATCACCGCTTGGCACGTGTGGCCCCTCCAT
>NW_010243813.1:0-1193 GCF_000690775.1 Eurypyga helias | reverse complement strand
GGTTCCCGCGAGCACGTGGCGAAGGGCAGCACCACTGTCCCCACCCTTCCTCCTCCTCCTCCTCCTCCTCCTGCCCTTCCCAGCGCTGCTCTTCCGCACCGGTACAGGCCTGTGTGTGACACACAGCGCTCCGCAGCATCTCTTCTGCATTGCTGCTCTTTCCAAGTCCGTTCCTTGGCCCCTTCTCCGCTCAGCGGTGCCTGAAAATACCCACTGTGGTTGCCTTTATCGTGCATTTTTTCAGAGTTCCTGTCCCCCAACCAGCCGCTCTCCGCTCCTCACAACCCCTGGGGTGGGCGGGCATCCCCCTCTCACCCTCACCCCGCTCCTCACGACGCAAAACTCCGCTTGCGGATGCGGAAAACAACCACAGAGGCCCTTCCGCAGCGCGTGTGCCCGGGGGGTGGCCGTCGGGATGCCGCAGGGATGAGGAGCCACGGCGACCGGGCACCCTCCGCAGCCTTCCTGCGAGGAGATTGTGAAGATGCCGAAGATGCTGCCCGGTCAGCTCAGAGGCAGCTGCCCTCCAGAGGCTGTTGCCTCCCTGCCTCCTGCAGGTGAGCGGCAATCCCGGCAGGCAGCTCGGCGGCGGGGAAGCGAAGCTGCCTTGGATATGCCTCGTTTTATACAAAGAAGGTGGGCTGTGCCTGTCCCTCCCACCCCACTGATCGCCCTCCGCTCCGCCGATAATAATACCTGGCAATTACACAAAGCTTTCCTCGCTCTCCGCAGACATTAATTAAGCTCTTTTCCCCGCAATGGAGACAAAGAGGGGAACCGCGGGGAAATTCCCAACTTGGGTTGGGTTTATATTCCCTTTGATTTCACGTGGCCGTGCCACGGGGCCTCCCGGTTCCCAGTGGCGCCGCGTGAGCAGTGATCGTGGCGCAGGGTGGCCCTGACAGCGACGGTCACTCTGGGTTTTGCTCTCACATGGCAGAATTTGTCTGGTTTTCCCTAATTTCTTGCTGGTTGCGGCCGTTCGGATGGCAGTGCTGGATCCTGGTGTGGCTGTGCGTTCCTGGTGCCGGTAACCGAGAACGGTTCTGCCCTCTGGCACTTTCTTGGTGACACCGGCTCCGCAGCGGTGACAGGCGGAGCCTGGGAGCTGGGAAAACCGGCCTCGCACCCAGCCTCATCCTTGAGAGACAGGGTGGATTCGCAAGGGGACCTGGAGCCTCCTCCCAGATGCC
>NW_010243812.1:0-435 GCF_000690775.1 Eurypyga helias | reverse complement strand
ACCCCCAGCAATTCCCAGAGGTCCCCAGCTATCGGAGGGATGCCCTGGAAATACCAAAATCTCCTGTAGTAACCACAGGATTCCATGCCAAGGGAGTCGCCCACAGCAGCCCTGAAACCTACTTCTGCAGCCAGGGAGTCCCCCATGGCAACCTCCAGCACCTCTTGACCTTTCCCTTATAACACCCAGTTCTGCTCTCTGAAACGCCCAAGCTCCTGGCCTAGCCTGGCCTGCAGCAGGATGCTTCACAGCGGCTGTGAATCTGTGGGAGTCCTGGCCATATCCTGGCACCTTATTAGCCCCGGGTTGTTTTTGCTTCTCCCTGGCAGTCAAGGAGCCCTCCCTTTTACCATCTTGTGTTTATGTTCTTCAGCAACCATCCTGTGGTGAAACCCATCTCTAGCAATGATTGCTTCAGGGTGTTGCTCTCCTGTC
>NW_010243811.1:0-11245 GCF_000690775.1 Eurypyga helias | reverse complement strand
ATTCTGTGATTCTATGTTTTTTCCAGTGGTCCTGAGGCATAAGTTCATCAGGTGGTTGGGATACACACTGGGACACACAAGTTGTACCTCCTTCCTTTTCTGTATCTCATGGTATTTTGTAGCTGGAGTTAAACCACAACGTGACCTGCCTTTTCCCCTCTTCCAATCCCTATTTGCTCTGTGGCTTTGCATTTTTTAGTTCAAGGTTTGCCCCTTACTGAGCAGATGGATAGCACCTAGCTTAATACGTCAGCACTGCTGAACACAGCACATCATCACATTTCCCAGCTGAATACTGTAGCGCAACATCCTCCCCTCCTCCAGTGACCTCTCACTGAAGTGGCACAATTGAGTACTATAGTGTTACGTTTGTTGTAAGAAATACTATACCATTTTTTTCCACAGATATCCTCAGTCCTCTACACATGTACTGAACTACAAGAGGTCCCAGCTACAAGGAAAATGTGGTGGGTCTCTGCCTAAGCACTGTGTTACTTTTAGCTCATGGCTGATTAATTTAATGCATGTGAAATGAAGAGATAAGCATTTAATTGTCACTAGAAGTGGCGAATTTGATCAGGGCTGAATTAGTAGAATCTGTGGCCTAATTTCCTCATTGTTTTAATGTTCTAAAAACTCAGAGCCTGCACTCTTGCCAAGATGAGGCAGACTGCTCTTCAGGCTGCCTTCTACAATGGATTTTACCACTTTCTTCCTCTCAAATTCGACATTGCTTCCAAATGAAGGTGCCCAGTCCCACCAGCTTGTAATTAGTTCTGTGCCACTGTGAGATACCACGTCCTTTATTTTTTTGGGTTCAGGCCCTGCTTTTCATGTAAGGCCAAATTTCAGGTTCCACATTAATCTGATCCTGACAGTTGTATGACCGATAGCAGCTCCTCCAAGGGCCCCAGAACATACATACACACAAAATACATGTTAGATACTGTATGCTAGGTATTTATGTTATCCTATAGATGTTTGTGTTATCCTAGGAAAGCCTTCAGAAATAATCAAGCTGTGAAACCTTGGAATAACCGAGACAAGGTGTAGGGTGTGACACTCAAGTGTCCTAGCAGAAATGAACCTAGACCTCCACTCCTTGAACAAGATTTTTTTCTGCAGTCCTGCTCTAGTACTGGGGTACATGCTTAACTGTAGGTTAGAATCAATGTCTTTTCCCCCAGAAAAGAAATATATTACCACCCCTTCCCCTTCTTCGCTTCACTTTGGGAAATCCTGCTCTAGGAGACCCTGCTCTGCATGAGGCCAAAGGGAAGAGATTTTCTTCATCTTGCAAAAAAAACTTCTTAGAGATAACAAAAGGGAAAGGACGTGGACTATGGACTTGTCTTTGTTTCCTTTCCCTCCCCCCCCTTCCACAAGTAAAACCTGCCTGGAAAGCATTTGTTTGCAGGGGTTTCATTCAGTAGAAGAAACATCTCAAAAGTCAAACTCTTTCTGACAACCAGTAGAGTGTTTGGTACTTAGCTCCTCCTGGGATGAGGCCCTAGGCATGATAGAGCCTGAGTTACAATCTAGCAAGGAAAACAATCACTGAAATTAGATCTCTCCTCAGCCCTCCACCCCCATCACTTAAGACAAACCATTTATATTCCTAGAGAGCATGAAGTGTACCATATTCCACAGGCTACTTCTCCAACAGGAGACTTAACATTCCCAAGAAGGACTTCTTCAAAACAAGATCACTTCCTCTTTGCAATTTACATTACCAGAGTCTGTTATTAGCCTCATATTTTACCTCTGCCACTGTGAGAAATATCGCTGCCATAAACCCTTCTGCCCTTAGTAAAAGTGGAACTACTTGGCTAAAGCTAATAAAACGAGGAATGGTGACAGCAATTGCCAATGAATACTTAAGCACCAAATGAGCCAGCTGCCCATGTGCATGCACGCACACACACACGCATTTCTTCTTCACGTGATACCTACACCAGCAGAAAGGGTGTTATAAGGATGCTACTATTTTCACTTTATGCCATACAAAGCAGGAGTGCACTGCCAGGGAGATGGATGAGATGCTTTCCCAGATCCTTAACTCCTATGATTCACATTTCTCTTTACAAACTGAGTTTAGTATCTAGCTTACTTATTAAATGGTTCTGCTCTTTCCTGGATTCTTACCAAAGAGAGCAAGAAAAGGAGATGGTGTCTAAGATTTTATCAAGGCAACAAAACTTCCTGTCCTTTCTTTCCTACCACCTCTACTTTGAAGAAAAGTTTTGAGTAAGAAAATACAACAGAGTTAGAGAGTGATGAAAGGAAGTAGGAAATTGAAACACTTAAGGCTGTCCTAAGCACAGAAGCTGGTCAGGGAAACACTCCTATGCCAGCAGTACCAGGACTGAAGGAAGAGAAGGAGGGGAACATCTAAGCTGTATCAGAAGAGGAAACAGAAAGATACTCGCCTCACTAACTCAGCTGGGACATCACGAAGAGTTTGAAAGATGTGGGAAATTTTGAACCTTGGGGATTTACTGCAGCAGTAACTACCTCAAAGGGCTATTATTCAAGGTTCCTGAGAAAAATCACTCACTCTCTTCTTTCACTGGCTTCTGCTGCTAGTCCCCAGCACCAAAACTGTGAGAAATTCTGAAAATAAAGGATTCAATGGTCAATCATAGAAGTTACTCAGCTGAAATCACTAGAGCTGCACAAATCTACAAGCCACACCATTTAGATCCAATGAGAGAACTTTTTCTAGGGAGAGTATCCAGGTCTACTCCTCCATTTCTTGGAGGGTCTGCCTTGCAGGGGTCAAAGTGGGGTACTCTGGGGCATGCAACTATGTAAACCAGCTCTGCATCCAAGTTATCTTCCCAGTTGCTATGCCTGCAACATTTTGGCAGTAAACTCCATTTGCTGTTAGGAAAGGAGTTTAATATTACAACTAGACATTTACTCCATTTTTGGAAAGTTAAGGACAGTCAGACAAAGAACTCAGAGCTCTAAGTACTTTTATTCTCTTACAACACTTCTGTTATCTGAAGAGCTGTGTGGCAGCACTCACACCCATGGGAAGCCTTTTTTTCCCCAGAGAGTAAATCAAGAAAGTCTCTCTTCTCAGGATAGTAGTTCTGCAACATTTTCTCACAACTCTGAACTCTCCTCCTTTCTCCCTTCTCCCTGCAAAATCCCGCTGATGATTAATCTTATTAAGCATGTTACTACACTAACACCTCCACTATATTTGGCCTTAACACATTTCCATTACTCTAAAGCTTCGCATCACCCACTTTTGGCCTGCACCTTGAAAGCCATACCAAGGCCTGTGTACAGATCAGCTCTGGAGTTCTGCAGCAAGGTCCACCACCATGGTACCTGTTCACATATTTACACAACTCATCCACAGCTGCTCGTTCATAACGATATGCCTTTGGCTGCTCGGTTTTTGCGGATCTCGGAGGAAAGAACCGATGTGGCTTCCTCAAGATGGAAGTTACCTGTATTTTATAGACCTACCATTGCCTTCTCACAGACCTATAAAAAGAGGAGAAACAGCTATGCAATGCCCGAGTCTCACTGAAGTAACCACAGCGAAGGAAGCAAGGCCTTATAATGAGAAGACCTATGCCTTCCTGTTCACAGCAGGACTGAAATCCACCACTTCATTTTGCTGTCAGAAGGAAAGAGTAATCAGTCACTGCCAGCCAAGATAACTACATTCATAGTGATGGCCTGCAGGATAAAGTGTGAAGATCCCATTTTTAATTCCCTGATCTGGCCAGATCCTTCCACATAAGTCCGCTGCCACAAAAGAATCAGACATTCTTACAGTGATGAGGATGGTACATTCAAAAATGTTGAGACAGATAACTTCTGTTGGCTCACAACCATAAACCTAAGCATAAAGTTCACCAGTACTTGTGCCCTTCCACCTTGTGACCTCCCCTGCACTACCTGCTCCCTAATCCATTCATCTGTCAAGAAGATTGTTCTCTGGTGTTAATTAGTGTTAGTCCCCTGAACTCCAAGAAAGTTGTCTTGATGTACTCCACCACAGAGCGTGGCCTCTGTGATTATGCAGTGAGGTCCCAGTCAGCTCCTGTCCCAAGGCCAGAGATTTATATGCTGCCTGATCTCCTTCTGGCTTGGCATTATCTGCTCTGCCAGTGGTCTGAGTCATTCCCTTTAAGATGCAATGGCCCCGAGGTGGGACTGACAGGCTGTGATGAAGAGGGGCAGAAGAACGGGATAGATGCTCCCTTTATTTTGTCATTGCATTTACCCAAGCGCTGCAAGGGAAATGTTACCAGGAAGCTGTTAAAGGGCAACTTTTTCTGGAGTCACCGATACATCTCTGTGTGACATTTACACTGCTAGGAATGATTTATCCCTTCAGAAGGAAAGGCCTGAGTCACAGCCCAGCAATAACAAGTAAATCACCTTCTGGAGGAAGATAATGGCTGTGCCCATCACAGGGCATTTTCAAACCTATCAGACAAACTCTACCCCATTCCTGATGAATAGTTAAATCTCACATCTAGAGTACATATGGTATTAATGCTCCAAAATAACCAAGAATATCTCGGGTTTGTTCCCTCCTAAGATACTAATTCCCTAAGGGACCCTCTTCAATCTCCTCCCTTTGAAAGACAAGACACTCATCATTTACTAACCCAAACACAAATCAATACTGCCCAAGAAATCTGCCAGTGACATTGTAAGGAGTACCGGCCTCTCACTTTTCTACTCTTCCAACTCAAACTAACAGAAGAGCCAGGATGAGGAGAAAGAACTCATCTGTACTATGAAACTACCTAGCACAAAATTCCTCATAACACTAAGGAGCCTAACAGAAGAACAAAAAAAACCCTGGAAAAATAACAGAACACAAAAGCAACAGTATTAATAAAAAATATTCACCACTGAAATGCTCTGTAACACCTTTCCCTGTGTCTTATCAGGTTATAGCAACTTATGTTCTGCCCCAGATTGCCTGCTGTTCACTGTAAGATTATTCGCCAGCGACGTATTCTCAATATTTAGCCTAATCCACTTTGAAGTGATTTGAGTTTCAATCTCTGCACACGTTTAACTTTGATCACTTACAAGTGGAATCCTCCAGACATACACAACATCTATGCAAGTACAAGGAAAAGACACAGAAGAAACACAGGGTCGCAGTTAAGCATGTACTGGCAAAGCTCTACAATGTGACCTAGACAGAATTACTGGATGGAAAGGAGAGAGAGATTTATACCTATTTCCATTATCCTTGCTTCTAACCAGGAGCAATTTCCCCTTATTCTAAAACACTGACATCTCCTATGAGATTTGCTTAAGTAAAAGATGCAAAAAAAGCCTTCAGCTGCAGCCACTTCAGCCTAGAAAATGACGACACGGAGATAATGTCAGGCAGAGTTAACAGCAGAAGGGAAGTCCAGCAGCTGTACCTCCAACAGGGGAGCTCAGGTGACCAGAATGTTTCTGACATCATTCAACACTGCAAAGAGCAAAGGTCGCACAAGACCAGCAAAGCCTGCAGCCAAATATTCCCACCCGCAGAGATGGCACTCAGGTGATCACACACCGTCATGCACGTGCTGTACTCGCTCCAAAAGTCTCCTTCAAGTTGTTAACAGGATTCTGATGTGATCAGAGCTTAAAGGTAGATCAGCCAAGTCCTGTGCATGCGGTGAGCAAGGACCACAAGTGCTTTATACTCAGAACTAAGCCATTATATTTTTAAGATGGAGAAAAGGAAAAGCAAAGACCCAGGACAAACTAGAAATAAAGAGGTTTAAAGTTACCTGCCCTGTCTCTGCTGGGGGCCTTTTCTTCCCCCCACCCCTTGCTTTCAGCATGAGGTTTCATAATCTTCTGGGCTGCAGCACACCATGCACAGTCCTAACAGGGTCCCTGGGAAAAAAGCCAATCGTTCCACTGCCTTTACGATCTGGCCCTTTGCTTCCTCCTACCTGTATTCCCCCACAGCCATGTGGTGCTGCAAAGCCTTTGCCTACTGAAGTCATCTTCTGCTGGCCCCAGGGAGTGCTTCAGAAGGTCCTCTCCTTCCACCATACGATCAAGGCTTCCAGTGAAACACATATTCCCTCATTCTGAAAGGCCTTGTCTGAGCTCATCCCTTGAAGGGGAGAATGATGTGGCACAGTAAGTTGTAAGAAAAATCCCATCTGCCACATAATCATTAAAAGTTCTGCTTAAGGAAGAGCTACTGGATTTGGCCATGTACTCATGTCAATATGGACACTACTCTCTTCCAGGAACAGCTGCATGCCAACTGCACTGGCCTGTGAAAAGTCATTCTTTCTCAGAAGTGGTCCAAGGACTGCCAAACGGTCAAGAATTAGGTGAAAACACACCTTACACTCAGCCAAAATGCATATCCTGCAGACAGTCAGACCCAGTGTTCCTTGCCTACCCTGAGATCGGTCCACCGGCAGAAAACTTCCGACTGCAGGGGAGCAGTGCCTTGAGAAAGGACAAAAGAGGACTGATAGAAGAAAGTCACTTTTTCTCAGCAAGAGACACCATGCTGTCACTCTCTGTTAAAGCACAGATGGATCACTTAGCTTACATGAAACTTGCAGTTGGTAAGAAAGAAAAGGATGAATGAGAAGCATAACCAAATCCAAAAGAAGCCAGAAAAGAATATGCAAAATGGATCATTTGCTTATCTGCAAGGGGAGCCATCATGTCCCCCTGCTCAGTACTTGGTTTGGTACATAACTGGTGAGCTTCTATGGTCTTTTGAAAGCCAACAACAAAAGATAAGGGATTTCAGATCAGCACAGAATATTGTCCCTTCATTACAGTTCCTCAGTGCTGAAACACCCTTACTATCCTCTGAAGAGTCAAAATATGGAAGTATTTCTTCTGGGACATGGCTCTAGTCATTTTGAGTGGGACAATCATGTCCTTGAAGGACAATACAGTGAGTCCTTGCTCCTTCCTGATGAATATTTGTTCTGACATCACTAAATGGTTCAGAGGGCACACAAAGGCAGCTATGACTGATATCTCTGCAGCAGAAATATGCATTCCAATTACTAATGTTGGATGACACGTGCCACAAAGTTTATTTTGATATATGATTTCACTCAGTCAATGAGGTAGTATTCAGATTTTCACTCCCATCTAAACTGGAAGGCTAAAAGGATTAGTATTTTGTGATATGGGCTCCACCACTACTACAGAGCTTTTTGGGAAGATGTTCTCTAATACTTGCAGCCTGAGCAGATGCTGGCACTAGCAGAGGTGTCAGAACAAGCCCACTGCTGATAGTGCTCTTTTCCGTCATTGTTCATGTGAACATTTGAGGACTTCTTTGTACTGATCCACCAAACTTTTCTCTCTTTGCCTTCCATCCCAAGCCCTTGGATGCTTCACAAATCCAATGTCCAGACTGTTTGCTCCATTGCACAGAAATACCATCATGCTGAGAGTCATTTGGCAACACCTGCCAGTGATGACTGTGTTTTATAACAGTCCATTAGCACAAGGTTCTTAATGAAAATGAAAGCTGGTAATGAAGCCAAAAGGCAGCAGCAGCCTCTAGTCTGGGGAGAATAATTAAGCTAGAAGAGATGGGGAGAGTGAAGAACAAAATTAACACATGGATAAAGAAAAAAGAGACCTGGTAGTGCATTAGCACTAATGTAGTTATGGCAAACCATCCCGTTTCCTTTATAAAAACATTTTGTTTGCATTTGGTGGACTATTTTTATATCGCTAGCTGATACAACAACAGATTATTGCTCCCTCAGAGATACAGACATCAACTAGAGCAACGCACACAGGATTTCAATGTGGATCAGATAAAGACCCTCTGGAAAATGAAGAATATCTATATATCTATATTATGGTACATTTGAGCTTTGAAGAAGGGCAAACTTAAGTTATCCTTGTCTCAGTCGCCATCTCAAGCCCACTACGTGTGAAAGGGAAAGACTGGCTCCCAAGAACTTCATTTGGATTATTTTCAGGATAACTGTCAAAACTGTGTGGATCCCATCTTTTCACTTGAAGTACCCTATAAGCTAATGCTCTAGTTCTCATTGTTAAGATACCCAGAACACCCTTGTAGAATTGAGTGGCACACTTTCTAGGTAATTCCTCTGAGACAGCGCCAGGATAACTCTTTTTCTTCTGTGTACTTACACTCCACATGTGCTTGTAGATAGCCTTCATTTCATATCTTGCCACTTTCTCAGCATGAAGTTTAGCTCTACATACTAGATCTTTCACTGTTCCCTCATAATCAAGCCATGCATGATCTTATTCATCAAGCCTTTTCAAAATCTTTACAAACTGTTTGACATATCTCCACCTTACAGTATTTAAGGCCCTTAACAGTTTAGTCTAGGTGCACCTTATCAGATCTCTTTACAGATGAATTATCCACCTACTTCTTTATGAAGGATGTCATGGCACTTATGCAACATTTATGCTGTTTTCTATCCACACTGATGATTGCAATTCTTCCCGTTCTAGTCAGATCTACACATTTCATTAATATGTCATTTCTTCCCCTCTTTGTGATCACTGAGAAAAGTACTAGACAGAAATGACAGTAGCTTCCAATTTGTCTAGCCTTCCCAGTTCATGAAAATGCTGTTGCATTTTCTATTGCTAATTTATTGTAGAAAACTCTTCATGCTAAAGCCAAATTTTAATTGTTTTTTTCAAGTAAGATTATATAGGGCTTTGTGTCAAATAACACATTAAAGTCTAGATATATCACAACCACTGTCTTCTTTTCATCCATTAATTTTGTAACTCAGTCCAAAAGTAATCAAATGAATTCTATGAGTTTTGTTTATTAAATGCCGCTGATGATTGCTCATAGTTCTGTTACTCTGTATAGCTACAGATTCATTATCCTTAATATTGCCTCCATTATTTTATTAGAGGCTGATAAGGCTTTTAAGAAACAGTTTGAAAATTAATTCATGGAAGTGTTTGGGGAAGGACTAGAATTTAGCTATGCACAGAATCTAACTGTTGAAAAGCTGCCATAGCTTTTTATTCTCCTTAGTGTGATATACAGGCCCAGAAGAAACAACAGCAGACAAGGACTAGAGGTTATGTTGCAATGGTTATATTACTGACAATATAGTTGAGACATACGCACGATGCACCACAACTGTTGGACAAATCCAGAACGGTCCGACAGCCTCACACAACAAAAGACTGATGATCCCACTGTCCCTGCGTTTGGCTCATTTTTATGTATTTCATTACTATCATAAAAAGCACAAAGATGTCTTGCAGACTTCATGGTTTCACCCATTAGAATTTATAACAGGAGAGGTGTACTTAAAGCTCGCTCTTTGAAGTAATGCCAGCAAGGTGGGGGGAAAGTGTTAGAAAGGGGGAAATATGAACACCCAGAGCCTTGTGATAGAATAAGAGGAATTGGCACTTCCCCTCCCCGAGGAGACCACCATGCCAACACTTGACAGCAAGGGCTACCAAGAATGGTTTAAAAAAAGGAGACTCTGACTCTCCCTGCTCCACCCCCACTGTGCCAACTGCCTCCAGACCTTTTTGTTTTGCCCCACTGAAAATTCGTATTAACGTTTCTAAACATTTCCAGCAGTGGCAGCAGTAGTAACACCAGCAGAGAGCTCTGTCAGCTGGCAGGACAGCCTGCTGCCTGCTTTGGCTCGGACACTGTACCCTGGGAAGACTGGAGTCCTACAATCAAACCTCTTTATAAGTGGATTGAATAACTGGCTCTATTTACAGCTGTTTATGTGGCATCCCAGAAGCCGCCAAGCAAACACCTGAACCTAGGCAATCACTGGCCTATAACTCGAGCCTTACCATGTAATAAATACGCAGCTCAGTAAAAGACAGCTAAACTTGTAATAAGAGACTCCTGAACCGGTCTTGTTTTTCCAGTGTTTCCCTCCTTTCTCTAAAGCACTCTGTTAACAAAGCAAAATCTCCATGTACAATGAAAGTTTATCTCCCCATTTCTTGGCAAGCCAGTGTCTCAAATGCAGTAGGGACTTTTTAATTAACATTATTTGCCAGTGAAAGACTAAGAAAATGCAACAGAAGCAAATTCTGCATTGTATCAGAATAATATCATTGCTTTGGCCCACTTCTAAACATGGCTTCGATGTGACTTGCCGTACCTAGCATATTCAGCTGAAAACGTGCTCAGCCCAGCAGCTCTGCACCAACAGGAATCTGAGCCCCTGGGCTCTGTTCCCAGCACCAGCAGTTCACCCTGTTTCTGTGGAAAATCAGCTAATCCCTGTCCTTCACTGCCTTCTTCTGTTAAATGGGAAATAGTGCTCTGAGTGACTACACAGCACCTCCCGTTCACAGCTTTACAGTGTGTCTTGTTTCTAGCTCTGCTGCCCCACCAAACTGCTTCTGAAGGACCAGAGTGATGTGCACTACCCTGAGTCCCAGCAGAGGCATGGCATCAATGTCCCAGATCAGGGTGCCAGAGAGACCCAGACACGGGAAGGCAAAATCAAGGTCTTGTGTGGTGGAGCTGTGGGGCAAGACAAAACAGCTGTACTGCAGCTGCAAATCTAGTCACTCAGGGAGGGTATCGTGAGGAGACACTTAAAAATGTGCTTGGCATAGATATTTGAGATGGAAAGATACTGAGGTTTATGCTGATAAAAATATACTTGGAACAAAATAGACTTTTGAATCACAGCTATCGATACAAACAAGGTAAAACAAACTGACATACTAAGAATAAATCAGAATAAAAAAATACAACAAAAATAATGATCACCAGATGGAAAGAGAACAGAGGCTTAGGCAATCATTATGGAACAGTAGCATCAGGATATTGGAATTTTCATGCAAAACTGTTATTTATAACTTCTGCAACTTTATACTCTACGTGGCCAAAGCTCTGGGAACTCTCTGTTCCTGTCCCCAAGGTGCCCCATCAGCCAAACACACCCCAATCCAAGCCAAGAAATCTGCATTATAAGAGGAAAAGGTTATTGTTAACTGAATTATATGAAGGGGTAAGGAACAAATATGAGAGAGCTCAAAAGAGCATGCAGGAATGACCCTGCAGTAACTCCACCCAACTTCGTGTGGACTCAACAGGGCATAATCTCCACAATTCCACTTAAACCTTGTCTTACTGACACCTTACTCTTAACTGACGGAAGGGGAACAATACTCCAACTTAGAACCAGAGTAAAATGAGTAAGGTCAGGATTCCCTGATCAGCTGGATCCCTTGCTGAATCCTTCAGCAAGTTTGCTGACGACAC
>NW_010243810.1:7041-23477 GCF_000690775.1 Eurypyga helias | reverse complement strand
GCGGGTGAGGCGGCCTGCGAACGCCTAGGCCCGGACCTGCAGCCAGGAGGACGGCTATCTTTCCTCCAGATCGGGTTGCAGAGCAGTAACACGCTCTCCTCCCTCATCACCGCCTCAGTCTTTAAATCGCCGCTGGGCGATTGCCAAACAGCTGTGGTGCCAGCTTGGTGCTTTCAGGCTGTGGCAGGAATTTTGTCAGGGGAGGCCTGACCTGACAGCTGGGACTAGGTGCTTGCGACAGAGCTCGGGAAACACAGGAGAAAATACCCGCTTACAAGCAAAGTGGGGTTTGCTTGCAAAACAAAGTTGTGGGGTCTTTGCATGGATGGTCTTTGGGAATGGCTTTTTCTTTCATGGGTGCTGTTGGGAAGGCAGTCCTTGGGACACGTGGCAGTCCCTGGTGGAACTGAGGAAGGAGATAGCTCCCTTCAGGAGTTATTCTCATCTCACCTGTCTGTAAATGTACACATATAAATCAACAGAAAAGCCTGATTTCTCAGCAGTGGCAAACAGCCTCAGAAGATGAACTGAAACATCAGGAGTACTTTTAAAGGGAGACAGATTCCAAACACCAACATCCTTCTCTAGCACCTGTCCTGAGTGCCATGGCGTGTTATCCCCACTGGAGGAGTGAGGCAGGGGAAGGTCCTTGAGTGGGAGCTGGGGAGAAGCAGGGTAGCAAAGCTTGGGCATGGCTGCGTGGGACATGTCAGGGAGCCAAGCCCACTGGACACAGGGCACATGCAGCAGCCATCTGGGTGTCTGTACAACTGTTGGCAGAGTTCCCTTGGAGGAAACACTTTCTGTGGGAGATGTTTCAAAAAGCTCCACTCTATTTGTCTTGATTCTCTTTTTTCTATCCCTAGTAATCAGTTTCATCTTCCAGGTGCCCAATTTCCACTGTCGTGGTTAGGGGATCTGTTGGCACCCGGGCAATCATTAAGAAATCTGTTAGTAAAAGGTCCTGCTCCGTAGAACAACCTTGGGAAACCCTCAGAGCTCTGTGAGTCCTAATCGATACCAACACCAGCTCTCATGGGGCTGGTTCCCATCCCAAGCCTCAGAGAAACTCTCCACTCCCAATCTGAGGCTGTGGAAAAATGGTCTGCCTTCCTTGGCAAACTGTGGTTGCAGAAGAAGGAAAGCACACAGCATGCGAAAATAACCGATTTAAGACTAGAACACTGTGGGAAGAGGCCCCAAATAAAATTGCTTCAGATTTCCTTGCACAGCAAGAGCCCAGGGAATCAAACTATTCCTGAACACAGCACCATCTCCTGTCTTGCCCACAAATCCCCCAGTGCTGTGTGCTGAAACACCAGTTTTAAATATTATTTATGTGCTTCACCAACATGCAAATGTAAGTCTTTGAGGTAAGACAAGCTCCTGGAAAAAGGTGTGTATCTGCAGGAACTGAAACTTAAATAAAGATTTGCCCAGAGAGGGTACAAACTATATTTGGGGTCAGTTTGGTCAAATTGGTTGAACTATTTGGGATGCCAGGTTTAGGCATTTGGAAACCTGCAAGCACATGAAACGCAAGTACTTTCATCAGCTGGGGTGTCTTCTAATTGCAGGGGGTTTTGTTTGTTATATTTTTAAAACTGCTTGGATTTAAATTTCCACTTCGTTGGGGAGCAGCATGGGCTGACTGCTCCTCAAGGGATGGGGAGCCAGGAGCCGAGCGTGATAATGCAGCTGGCAGAGGTGTTGGCGTTGGCAGCGAGTTCCTGCAGCACTATCTGGGAGCCTTTCCCCATGGTCGCCAAAAGAAGAGCGCTGCCCTTGGCTGCACTGGCTCTAGCTTGGCCCAAGCCCAGGTACCAGAAGCCCCAGGAGAGGGGATGCTCTCAGAATCTTTATGCTGTTACCACTGACAGCCCAGTTTACACTGGTGTGTGTAGGGATGAACAGTGCCACTGGCAACCATCAGAAGACTGAAGTGAAGAAACATCAACCAAACCACAGTAGTAATTCGAAATAAGCTGGGGAAGGTGACTGTGGAAGTCATTGAGCATGTATCTAATCCCTGTGGAAATGACTTCTCCATGCCCTGAAGAATGGCACTTGGATATTTGTAAATTCAAGTGGTCATTTTGTTCACATGGAAGTGGGTTAGAATTTCGCAATTAATTTAAATGATGGTCAGAATTTAAAATCCATGTTACTGCCCTGCGGCATTTAAAGCTGTTGTAAATGAAAAATGAAATTTATCAACCGTTTCGCCCTCGTAAAGAACAAGCGTCCTTCGCCCAACAATTGCTGCATGACAGCTTTTTCAAGACCAGAATCTACAGCACCCAATGCTCTTCCTGCAGAGCTGTCTGTATCTCAGCACACACAACACACCGAAGAGTTAACAGCAGGCTCTGCAGACGCACAGTTTTATCTTAACACAGCTAATACATTACCAGCTAATTCCTGGAAATTCTAAGCAGCCAGATCTCAGACCCCACTCACACATGTTGCTTGCGATAAGAAGCCACGCGTCTGTATTTATGGATCTGCCTGTCACTGTGACCGAACAGGTAGGCTGGTTTACTGCTAAACCCGTCCTGACCGTCTTGCTTTCTCCCAACCTGGTGTCACCCAGCTGTAAACCTGCCTCTCCAAAGAGTTATTTTGGCACAGCCGGTCGTTAGCCATCACACTGGAGTCTGGGGGAGGCTGTGCTGTTGCTGAGGAGAAGTGAATTTTATGCTGTCCATACAGGGCCTCACAATAAAACGCTTAATTGTATCATACCCTGAAAGCCTCAGATAACGCCATTTGAGAAAGCAATGCGCTAATTTCCACTTGTTTTGTTGTTCAAGAATTGGAAATGTTAAAAGCAGGAACAAGATTCTAGTCAGAAAAACGTGTCTTTGAAAATTGCCAGAGATACATAATTAATACTAAAGTGTTGTTAACCCTGCGTACAGCTTTGCAAAGCAGACTATAAAATAATCTGAAATGACGTCCTTGCCAAATTCATCGGGACGTGCCTGTTCAATACAAAGATGCCAATTGTTTGAAACAGCTCCTAATGAGTCACTTTGGGCCACAAATAAATTGTTTCTGCCTCAAGGGATTCAACCCTCCTTTGTCAGATGAAACAGTAGCAACAATACATCCCTGGGTTGCTTTTTATCTTCAGTTTTGTGATGTCTCCCTGTAAACCCAGCCAGGCCCAAGCCTGGGATCCCACTTTGGCAGGGTGGCCCAGGATGAGAGCCGAGACACTGCTGCACCAGCAGCCCCTTCCAACACCACCTCGAGCTTCAGCAGAGCCAGATCCGCCTGCCGCGGACGAATCAGGAGCCATGCTTGCCAGTTGCTGGGGTGGGTTAGTCAGCCCAGCCTCACCTAATCCTACTCACCCACCCTTTGTGTGTGACTCAAACATTTGTATTTTATGCTTTTTCTTTCCACATGGATGGTATCGCCAGAGGCTGGGAGACCATGCAGCTGGGTGGGTTATGCTCTGACAGGACTGTGAGCTTGGATGTGTGACTAACTCAGACGCAGAGGGAAAAGGACTACCTGGTGTGGTTCCCGTGGCTTGTCGCCCTTCTGAGACACTCTATCTTTGTGCTTTGAAAGTGGCCTCTTTAGGAAAACTCCGTCTTCCTTTTGTCAGAAGGGACACAGCAAAGACATAAAATACTATGGCGTCAACTGGACCAACACAGAGTAGCTGCATGAAGAGTAGGATGAATCGTTCCCACTGGTTATGGACACAGGACCTGCCACCCATCGCAGCTGCATGTCTGCAAGGAAGCAATGCAGCACTGCTAGAGCTGCCCCAGGCCAAGCCAAGGAGACAGGGGAGACCAGGAGAGGGCAGAGAGACACCCCATTTCTCTTCCTACCTCATGGGCTGCCCAACCACACACCACCATGCAAAGTAACCCAGATGTTCCCTCGTGGCTCCCGCTTGACTTGGCGTAGTCACGCTCCCGCCTTAAGAGAAGGTTCCCGATGTGGTCGTTGCCGCTGAGGGACACAGGAGTTGCCTCCACCTCCCCCCGTTGGAGTGCAGCAGCCGTACGCATTGCAAAGGTGCTTTTCATTGCCTCCCCTGATGCAGTGGGAAGGTGGAGGGAAGGAAGGAAGGAACCTCAGTGGTTTACCCAACGGGACTGGGCTAAGGAGGCCTCAGCAAAGCTGGGAAGGAGCAGTGGGATATTATCACTTCCCCATACCAGATGCAGTTAACACAATCCTAAATGCCCTCTCCCATGAAGGGAGAGGAGGGAAGCTCATGCTAGCATGAGGGAAAAGAAACCTGTGGGACTGAGTGGCCTGATTTCACCGGAACTGTGTTTGTGGCAGTCTGGGGAGGCTGCAGTAGCCAGTGAGCTGTCTGGGTACTACAGTGCGGCTTTGGCACCTGAGCAGATTCCAGCAGCAAGGAGTCCTGCCGCTGAGCCACTGCGCTGCCTTGAACAGTCACCTCACCTTATGGGGGGATGACTAAAGTGTTTCCCTCCCCACCGAGCACCCTGCCACTATCCCTGTAAACTGAAGAGGTGTGAGAGGTGCCAAGTTTGAAATTACAGTTTTCATTTAGCTTGGAAAACAAATGTACTGTTTGTACAGCCCCTCCTTCTTGTCAAAGAAGTAGGAGGTGAAGAAAACACAGCTGCAGGGCAGCCTCTCACAGCTGAGCATCTCTATCAGGCAGGAGGTCTCTGCGTGGTGTGAGCTGCTGATAAGACCCAGGAGGTTCATGGGTGCCACGCAGCAGGGAGCAGTTTGCGCTCTGCATCTCCAGCAACCGACGCACCTGCCTGGGGGTTGCTCTCAAGGTCCCAGCAAGCGTCAAATCAGTCCACCAGCACGGTCAAACACATCCCACGGACGCGGGCTGTTTGCCAACTTCTCATCACAGAGCTGCTCCCATTCAACAGCGGCTGACAACGATCTTCCTCCAGTACAGCACAGACAATCTCACACGTATTTTTGTTAGGTTTAGAGAGGTTTGTGCAGCATAAGCACTTCTCGTTTCCAGAACAGAGGTCATTTGGATCAAAGGCTCTGATGTAACATAGCAGCTTCTTTGGATCGCTCAGCTCAGAGTCTCTCTACAGAATTATAAATATAGCCGAGACATTATTAAAATTTTAACAAGTTTCTCTCTCGGGGACCTCAATTATTCACCTGTGAGTAGCTGTTGTTTCATCACCAGGAGGGAGTCAAATGGAAAGTACAAAAGCAGGGATGGGTTCTAAGCTTTTAGCAGTCGTTTTGTTTTACAAATTAACGGGGATAAAAAGTCCCCACTAAGCTCAGCACACTCCTTCCAGGTGGTACTTTCTAAAGAACTTCTTAAATAGCTTAACGGTCTTGCATCCTCGGTTAAACATAGTCACAGCCCCTGATCATCAGTGTCCTCAACAAATACCATATCCTGGTGAAGGTTACTGGGCAGAATCTGGCTTGTGAGGGGGAAAGTAGCTCAAATAAGGGAACAACACAAGTGTGGCTGATAACCTACATGGAGTTTTTCCCACCTATGTTCAAGTCGCATTTGGCAAACATTTTTGATGACCAGTATTTACAAAAAAAAGCATTTATGACATGTTAGCTAAGTGTTTCTATTGATGACTTTCACACAGGTTGGGGGGAGAAGTGTTATCATTAGGCATGTGAAGTTGTTCGACACCGTGGTGGGAGAGGATCGTAAAGCATACAAGCCTTTCCAAAAGACTTGCAGAAGGACAACTAATTCCAAAATAGTTTGTTTGATCCTACAGCTCCAAGTGGCCCATTTCTCTTGTCTCATTCCAGCAAGATCAGAAACTGGCACAAAACCTGGTTTTATTTGAAAAGGGAATCTCAATCGGACATTGGCCTTTAAAACAGCCTTAACTTTTAGGAACATTTGGTGGTGGGAGATTTTTTTTTTTAAACTGCTGTAAACACTTGGATCAAAACTCTGGTAAAGGCCTAGATCTTTTAATAAATTATCAGTGTGCAGAGAGTCAGGTGTAGAAAGGAAACCAGTTAAGGGATGGGTTGGCATTTCAGGCTGGAGTCAGCTCCCATGTCTCTGAGAGCTGTATATGATGGATGTCCACAAGTATTTATTCCAAGTCATGGCAATGAAAAGGTGCAGGAAAAAGGAGGGGTTGCAGAGTTAATTGGAAACTCAATACATTGAGGATCTTCGCAAAGGTACAGCCAATTAGGTGAGCTCAAGTTTAATTCTGCTGGTTGCTAAGAGGAAGTCATTGTGCAACTGTTTTGCAAGAGCATTGAAACTGGTAGAACAAGATACACAGCATGTGGAAGTGAAACTAAAGAGATTGAAGAACAGTTTGGGTTGTTGTTGGGTCTTCTTTAATTACCTTTTTAAGACAGTCCACTTTTCTTTAAACAGCAGCATGAAGAAGACCTCACCTCTTCCAGGGAGCAAATAATCCTGTCATGCGTAAGCACACTTATGTGAACAAGCCAGGTATGAATTTTCAGGAGACAAACCAAGCTGCACAGAAAAGAGAGCATACGGGAGATGAGAGATGGAGAACAGGTTCTGTAACAAGGGCCTCTGTTCAAAGCAAGTCAGGAGAGGGCTCAGCGGCTAACTCGCCAGGTACGTGTTGTGCATCAACAAAGCCTTCTCTGTCGAATGAAAGGCTCCTTCATCTTTGCCTCTAACCTCCATTCCTTCCTCACCACAGCAGAGGGATTTGCTTTTCAGAGGAGGAAAATCTGAGAACACACTCATTTCTTCCATGGATTTAGAAAGCCACAGGAACAACTAGAGTCCAAGCCCTAGCTGTTCCCAGCAGGCCAGACCCTTCGCTACAGCAGACATAGCATGGGGTTTCTGAAAACCCTGTATGAAGTTGGTATCTCTGCTTAGGAGCTGAATAGTTCTTCCTCTGGACACAAAACTTGAGCTCGGAGTCTGCCCTTCAGGAGCTTTTCTCCAACACCAGAATCTGCAAGGGGAGAAATAAAAGCCGTACTAGCAGATTCTTCAGAGCTTTCCACTAATTGGGCCATTCCTGTGTATACAGCTGATAAGCAGGGAGCTGCTGCCTGCCAATACCCAAGCCATCACAAATTCTTCTTGTGCAGGGGGACTGAGATCACTTGGGATGGACTGCTAGCCAGTTAACAACCAGAAGCTGTCACCACAGTTGCACTGAACTGGGCAGCGTAATAGCTGAGACACGCAGTCTTTCAATCCTCCCCTTGGATGACTACTACTATCAAGTTTTAGGTCTGAATTGTGAAAGAAATTATAATTTCACACTCTCTTCTCTCCCTTTCAGTACATCTTCACCTTCTTTCGGCATTTCCCTTGCAGGAATATATATTTTAACAAAATGCAAACACCCTCATTCAAAACTTCTCTTTTCCTCATTCGTTTTAGTCTCCTCAGAAAGCTGGTCTGAGCTCCGTATCTACTTAGACTGTCTTCAGCACCTCACGTGGTCAACTGAATGGCCTCAAAAAGTGTTGAGGGCAGGAATTCACAAATCCCGCAAGCATTCAGCCTAGGAACCATCACGAACCAAGTCATCATCTCTTTCCTCCTCTGGGCTTCTTTGTTTCTGTCCAGCCTAGGCATCCTCATCTCTTCTGTTTAAGGAGGATTCAACAGTCTACTTGGCGGTTCTCAGAAACCTTCCTGTAGAAATTCTAAAGAACATAAAAAGTGTTGGCCAGAAATGATGCAATTTGTGAGCCAGCATCTTGAGAACCAAAGCAAACTGTTATCTGAGATGATCTGTTCATGTCTGGTTCCCCAGAAATCAGTCAAGAAAGACCCAACAAATAATTCTTCTTAGAAATACTGTTGCTCTCTTCGCAAGATGATTCACTGTCTGTTAGCACAGAAGTGACTTACTAAAGTGCTTTAATCTGAAAAGTGGTTATCTCCTGCCTCACTCTAAAACAAAAAGCAAAGCTCATCATGCAGTAATGCTGATCCTATCAGGTACCTTCACAATAAACTCTGCAATGAGCTCCAGCTGATGCTGATATCATGACTTTGATGAGCAGATGCTTTCTGTAATCCATGCCTAGGCAAGGTAATTTTTCCAAGATTACGCAGGAAATAAGATTATTACTTACCAAACAATCACAAAACACATGAACACTATATGGAGCTCGATGCTTGTAAATTAGAACTTCCTAAAGGCCTGTGACAGCATTAGGGGTAAGGATCTCTAGAGGAAATTACAGATAGACAGAAAACCCCAAGGAAACTGCAATCCCAGTGTTAATTGTGGAATACAGTGGTGCCAGGGCTGGTCTGAAGAGATCACCTCAGCCTCTCCCCATGCCCCAAGGCAGGGTTTGTGTACAAAAACTGGAAGCTGCCAGGGAAGGTAGTTTCCATTGGCAAGCATACATTATTGCCATTTCAGGACTTAACGAGGCTTGAATACTGCGACCATCAAGAGGTGGCCACAAGACAAATTGTGCAGTGCCAGGTGCCATGCAGAGAGAAGGGCTTGGGTGACCCTGGCTGGCACTGCAGTAGTCAGACGACGAAAAACGTTGAAGTTTCCAGTTCTATTTGGCAGATATGAGTTAACAATGTGATACACAGACGTTCCTCAAATCCAAACCATACACAGTAGCTTAATTTTAATGTTACAGTAAAATATTACTCTAATGTTATCTACTGCCTAGAGGTGCATACACACAAGCAATTTACATCCCTGGATGTAAAGACAGAATGGGTGAAAGCATCGAGGCAGAACCAGATATATTTCAGAAGACTGTTCTGAAAGAGGTACTCGGAGGTCAGAGCAGCAGTGGTCACAGGAACTTGCAGCAGCTGCTGATTTTCTGCGCTGCTAATTAACTTGACATGACAGGAAAAGCTGGTTTTAAAGGAGAGGAAAAGAATTTTCAAATGAGGGTCTGAAAAAAAATTCCAAGACCAAAAAGACAACCTGATCTGTTTTTCTATTGCTGGAACACCTCCCTCATTCATGCTTCTACATCTCAGTGCAACCAACCACCTTCTCACCCCCGCCATCCGTGTACACGCTGCAGCAGGAGATACGGGGGCTCAGCACTGCTTGGGGCACACAAACCAAGACTGAGGGGTGGAGATACCCCAGCAAGTCCCAAGTGAGACAGGCCAATCCCCTCTGTACGACAGGCCCAAGCAAGCTTAGCTCACTTGCCTGTTTGACACTTACATGGAGCAGGGTGGTCAGATCATTTGGGCTGAACCAGCATGCAGAGCTTTTCTCCTTCACACACTTAAGGTCTGTTACTTTTTTCCCCTTATCTCCCTAAGAACTCTGTTGCAGAATCTTATCTCCCGTCTCGATATTGAAGGGAGCCTTTCCCCAGTCATCACAACTGTGAATTTCAGAGTATATCCATCTAGGTCACATACTTATTTATACTGGGTAGTGTCTGCATGGCCACTAATCTCTTAGTACTACATGTTATACAAAAGCTTAAGCAACTCTTCCCATCCTAGAAAGCTTTCAACCCAAAGATCAAATCCTAAAGATAGCACAGGCTTAGTTACAGTCCTGAGACTCAGGAACATGGAAATCTGCTTTACTCCAAGCTATATTTAAGGACCTGCATACATGTGAGTGCAATTATACACAGATAGAGGTAGGTTGTGCGCACTGGTTTTATTGCTGAAGGAGTGATTATAATCCACACACTCTCCATGATTTAGACCCTGGGCCGGCCAGTGCTTCCACACATCTGGTCACTCCCACACCCCCTGAATGCACTGTTATTCAGAACAAACCAGCAGCATTCTGGCTAGAATTAGAAGTTATTGTTGGCCTAAAGGAAGACTTTGGTGCAAATCAACCACTGGGGACCGGCAAACCTGGACATTTCAGCTCAGGGCACCGCATTATCCTGCACCCCTTTATTTAGCACACAGGGCTGCTCCTTAGTCCTACGGTTACCTGCACCACCCCAGCTTCTCACGTGGCCCTCGCAGACTTCAGCAGCAGTGCCGAGAGCCAAGCACTCTGCTAGACCTCCAATACCAACAGCTGCCATCCATCAGGGAACCCAACCAATGCCCTTTCCCTTGAGGGAGTTTAAAGTACTTACAGTGGTTATTACACAGCCTCCTTCCTCACAGTGGCCCATTATCCCTTTTCTTCTCAAAGGGATGTTTGCTATGGTTAACAGCTTGAGCTTTTTCATTTGAGAATAAACAAGAAGGTGGTTTGCTTCTTACGATGGCCCCTTTAGGAAACTGGAAGGCTAGAAAGCTAGTACCTGGTGCAGAGCATGGACCAGTGCCATAGCTTGGGGTACAGAGCACAAGGTGGGGAAGCATCAGAAAGCAGAAATTCAATATTTCATTTTGCCTGGTGATACCAAAAAGACTCCTTTGTGAGGGGTAGATATTGTTTCGGCCTCTTAATCTGTCTAGAGGTAAGCTCAGGCTGATACTGACAGCACAGTTGAGAGAGCAAGTTAGTTCAGTACCATCTATTGTATACATTTACTGAGTGGGCATTTCCTGATGTCTGCACATTCAGGCTTACATAGAGGATTCAGCCTCATGGTTTAGAGAGAGATGCAATTCAATCCCTGCCATCTAGCAAAGGAGACTTCAGTGCAAGACTGAGCGGATTCTCTCATCAGAATTCATCCTACAGACATTTGCTACTCTTCAGTAGTAAAGGACACGATGAAATTTGGACTCCTACTTGCAGTTATTCAGATCTTGACATTTCAAATGAGGAAAAAAATAGGACAGGGCAAACACCTTTTCTTGTCTAACACCGTACCGGGTATCATTTGGATATAATCTGTAAAACATTCCTCAGTACAGCAGCACCGCCATAAACTTCTGGTGAGCTCTCACAAGAGCTTGTCTCAACGTAGGCAAAAGCAATAAACACCCCAGTCTTGCAGACAGCATGGGGAGTCCGCAGCAGCTACCGCTGCGCTGCTTTCTAGTGCTCTGCGTGACCCTTCCGCTAGCATGGCTACTATGGGTAAAGTGGAATTCTTGACCAGTAAAAACAAGCTCAGGTGCATGAAAACGATAAATATTGCTTTATTAAATTACTTTTATACTCCTACAAAGAAATTTTCTGATTTCTGTTACAGAATTAAATGAAGGAAAATCATTGCTGTCTCTGCAGTTATCTAAATTTAGATACAAAAAGGTTGTAAAAAGACCAGCCTATTCAAGTTACATAAAAAAGGCAGAGAATAGACAAAGTTCCCCTAGGAATCTTGAGGCTCAGAAACATAAAGTCCTATAATACAATGAAATTAAGAATTCAGCAACGTGTTGAACAATTGTAAACTGTAACTGCGCTAGTGGACCACATTATTCAGCAGTTTCCTTAAAGGTATGAACTGTGAACTGAACAGAAAGTGTAGCTGACACAGCAGACCTCATTTAGCTGTTCTCCCTTTCACTCCCTCCAAGTCAAAGTTGTGAGATCAGCATTCGGCATTTAAACGACAGGAAGGAAACTTGCCTCCATAAATATCAGAAATTTCTCTGTTCCATAACTATTTATATAAAGTAACGAGCTGTTACACATCAGTTTCAAGTAAAACAGGTGGCTGAGGCAAAAATAATCAAAATCAGATCATACACAATTTTACTGTAAATACAGTAATTTGAAAGAAACACGTAACCATAGCACTGACAAGATGTCAATGCTGCTGTATTATAGACATGATGTGTCAGTAGAAAATTAGGGTGTCTGTTATCAAAATCGAGGACATTCATTCCAGTCTCTGGTAATCTAATCTTAGTGCAAAACGTATGCTAAGACATATTTAGCAAAATAGGTGATATATTTAAGGCCAAAAATTTGTTCAGTCATCACTATCGCTTCCAGATTCACTCAGCTGCAAGTCATTTCCTAGAAGAAAGAGAGTCATTGTATTAGTAATTTTCAAGGAAATACTTTTCTTCTTTCAAGGTGTTCCCTTTCACAATGAAAAGCTTACAAATACACCACCAAACAGGTCTGGGGGGGGGGGGGGGGGTGAACTGGAGGAGTTTGGGGGGGGGTGAACTGGATGATCTTTAGAAGCCTCTTCTAACCTAAACTATTCTAGAATAAGAGAATAAATCAGTGTAGTGCCCAACTCCCCAGTGACAGAACCTTAGAGAGCACTTTTCTACAATTTTAAAATCTTGGCAAGGAAGCCATTAGCCTATTAGCCATGAGTGCATTTATTTAATATGACCAGATCACAGAAGACAACACCTAGCTATCTCTGCCACCCACATTTTCCTGCTTCGTAAGTGGGAAAACTGCTGGTGAGTGCAGTTCTGTGAAAAACGAGTTGGTGCTTTGGGGTTTGGCTTTTGGTTTTGTTTTTTTTTTTTTGAAACACATCTGAATGCGACTCAGCTGTGCTCGAAAACAAAGTGGTGTCTCAATCAAGAGCAGCAGCTCTTTGATGTACCATTTAAAGATGTATCAGTGACCTACTATTTCAAACAGGTTTTGGAACAAGTGAACAAACAAAACATCAAAAGAAATTCTACGCAGCACTTTAATTTGGTGGCTATATATATATATTTCAAAATGGGGAAGTAAGAATAAAGACTACATTGTGCTTGCAATGGATGTCCATAAGCTTAGGGGGTGGGAGGGAGGGAGTCTTTACAGGATGACAGATAACTAACAAACAATGCTATATAACAAAAAAATGCTATACAGAATCTACAGCAACTCCCCCCACATTTTCAAGAATTTGTTCCAACTCATATGCTTTTATTTGCACCTCCCTTGCCAAACAGCCATAAAAAAAAAAAAAAAAGGGAATGCATTTCAGACTGTGTTGTGCAGAAATGGCCTAAAAAAGCAAAGGGAAAAGTCACTGGAACTGAGTAGGCACACTATTTTCACACGCCTTTTCCTCAGCTGCAGCACCCTTCTTTTGCAGGTGGGTACAAAAGGAACCTCAAGAGGGTAAAGCAAACAAGACACTCAGACTGGAGCTTTTGTTGTCAGGCATATCATTTCTGCCAGAACACTAAAGTCTTTAACACGGCTGCATTTAGCCTGCCTTTGTTTTCCACTATGTCATCACTAAAGCTTAGGAAGTGGTACATGATTCTCTGCAATAAAACAGAAAACACTTTATATAAGACAAGAATAATGAAGATGGCTGTTGCCAGCAAGTTTTAAAGTACTACTGTCAACAGTTTTTTTCCCAGTCCTCTATATACAGACATTTACAGCCATATTATTTTAATATAAAGTTAGAAGCAATTTTGAAAGATAAAAACCAATTAATCTGTCAGTAATTATTCAGGACATTACTCTGAGAAGTAATATTTCAGGGCAGAGAATGGCATTAGTAAGTTAAGCTCATGCATTTATCACAGTGAATTCTTAGAAAACCCAGCCCCGTTATGCACTACCTACTTTAGGAGAGGACTGGGAGTACGAACAAGAAGATAACCTTCCAAATAGTGACTCTGCAGCCTTCAAAAGTTATTTCAACATAGTTTAATAGAAATTACACAAACCCTACAACACCTGCCAAAAATACCAGCGCTTGTGAAAACCAGCAGATGGGAAAAGCAAGAGCTCCAAGTTCCAGAGTCAGAAATAACACATCAGGATTTACTTCAGGGAAAACCTGTTGCCCCGTTTTTATAACACTACCTCCCAAAAACGCCTTTAGAGAAATGGCAAAATAACAGACCAGAGCCGGTCGTTTTCAGGTGGGCTTGGTGCAAGAATGGCAAGTTCATTTAACTAGGACTCCGAAGAAGCATCCACAGCCTATCATACTTTGAGGCAGCAATAAAGGCAGGTACTGGTGAATGCAGTTTTTGAAGTGCCAATTGCTTACTGGCAGTATTACCTGGGGAAACACTGCACTGCAAATAATGACATTTCCTAAACTTTTAAATCTGTGACTCCAGCACATTCAATTGAATTCTTGTGAGTTACAGGGGACAGGGAAACTCACAGGAGTGACCTGTGTTTCTCAGCAATTAGTGGTCACAGCAAACTAATACAAGGGAAAATTATTTCATGACTAGCTGCTTGTACCAGCCCCAAGAATCAGAAGAAGCGAAGTTGTGCCAGGTACTATGTACACAACACAAGGCCCCAGAACAGACAATCTTGCCAGTTTTTCTTTGGAAAATTACTTTATTTAACATAGCTCTCATTTAAAAGTAGACAGAAAGTAATATATGATCAAATATTTATGAAGAAAGATTCATTAGTGCCACCATTTACAGACGTTGCTGTAAGGCAAGTTGTAAGCATATATAATCAGCTTCTGAAGGTAGAAAAATGGGAAGCAGGAGTCATTTTAGGGGTGAGGGGCAGTCTTGAGCCCCAGATTCCCGAGGTAGATAATGTGTATTTGACAGAAGACAGTATTTGGTTACCATGCTCTAGACCTCCTCTCCTGTGCTTTCCAAGTTCCACAAAGCCTCAGCTGTATGGTTCCTACACACACAGAAACTCTGCTGCGTGCAGGCAGAAGGCTGGAGGAAGGGCTGGAGAGCAAGTCCAAGGAAAACTACTGACTACCCAGTATGGCCCTGGTTCTACAGAGGTGCACAAGCTAGTCACGCACATAAGCGGTCAGACTCAAAACAGGACGAGACAAGCAAACGGCTTGTGCTGACATTTGTTGATTCAGTTTTTTCTGTTAAACATTATTTGAGATGGAAGAAATGAGTGTACAGGACCCCGACTGAGAACTCTTACCATGCAAGCTAGAACCATGTGCTACCCATTTAGTTTCTCAAGGTTTCAACTCTCCTGCCAAATTCCCTCAGCAAGGGAGCTCAAGAAACACATTCGCCTTGAAAAGAACGTTTTTTGATCTTTGCCTAGTTGAAGTGTATTTTAAGTGTTAACCATAATGGAACCTGGGGACAGAATAATTTTAAGCAGTAAATAGATCCGTAACCATAACAGAAGTAAAAGGGATCAAGCTAAAGGTCTAGGCAAGCTCAGGCAGTGAAGCCCAAGGCTCAGTGCTACAGACAGAGGTTCTGCCTGTCAGTGTGGTTCTCGAGCAGCCATCAAGCCACCAACTCACCCTGTAACAGTTCGGTGGTGTCATGTTTTACACAGCGTTTCCTCACTCTGACTGTTGGGGTTGGTGGACTTGGCTACCTGTACTGTATTTCTCAGTAGAAGGTTTGCCAGCTGGGATTCTGTCACCGGGGATAGAGCTTAATCTCGTTTTCGTAACAGTTTTATTTAAAGCACAAAGAACGGGCAACCCCGTTTGCGAGTAAGGGTTGAAATAAATGGCACACTCCAAGATTTACGCAAATTATACATATGAAGACATTGTTCTCTACAGTGACAGTAAAATGAAAGCAACATTTAGTCCTTTGCACATGAAGTCACAGGACTTTTCAGTCTGATCTTATCTGTTAATGCAGTATGTAATTAAATATCCATGCTGGTTAAGTAATACTAGCTACAAAAAAACCCACCCCTGTCCACATTATCCCTTAAGTACTGAAATAAAAGCAGATCTGCCAGAGTCTAAAATTTCAATGTAACAAGTTTACATATAAATGGTCAACCTTAAAGACCTTAGGCTGCAAACTAGGGTTGGTGGGAGTCTCTTCAAACTGGGAGCCTGCAGCTAGGTAGCTAATGAAAAACGTAGTCATTTCCAAGGAGTCACCATAGCTGAATACTCACTTCTATGTCTGCATACCCCTGCGATTTAGGTACTGAACTTAAGATTTTCTACCTAGTAGGAAGGACATTTTTCTGTCCAAACTCTTTTTTTGAATAAACTGAGCATTCAATTCCAGGCTGTGCAGCAACCGCTTCTTGAAGAAGATCACAGCTACTCTTCAAATTACATTTTTAGTTGCCTGAACGGGTGGAATAAGGTAGGATCACCTGAAAGTAAATCGCCTCCTTCCTCACACACAAAGGTCAGCTTTGCCATGCTGTCCAGTGGAACGGTGCCATGAATAATAGTGACCGAAGTAGCTAAGAATACACCATCTCTTGTGTAATTCAGAGCCTTGCTACTACAGTATTTTTTCCCCATAGTTCTACCCAAGAAATTATAAGCATATGTTTTGGGAGTGCCCTGTTAGCACAAGTATTTTCAATACATAATTACTGTTCTCCAGTCCCAATGTATATAACTGGGAGGAAGCCAGGAGAGCTTAGGAAACGTTTTCAACTGCATCAGCTTTAATTTACTATCTCTGGGGACCAAGAGCCTTCGAGCCCAATGTCTAATTCAGACCGCGGCTGAACAATCAAACCCTAGCATCACTTCCCACAGTTTTAATTATAACTGAGACATACTTAAAAACAATATGGTTTCCTTTCAGAATCTTGATGTCTGGAATTGTGCACTAAGAAAAGAACAGCCTTTGTACTTACGTAGTGTATTCATCATATGACCACTGCTCTCTTGGGACCTGCTATGACTGGCATCTTTGTCAGGGACAGCCTGTTGTGGTATGGCAGACACAGTAGGCTGTGGCTGCAAATACG
>NW_010243810.1:0-7029 GCF_000690775.1 Eurypyga helias | reverse complement strand
GAGGGCTTCATTTCCTCGTCTTCAGAATCACTAGAACTATTTTCACTACTTGATGAAGAGGACGAAGAACTTTTAGAGTCAGATGAACTGTCAGAGCTACTCAGCTGGTCCATGATACTGGCTTCTGCTTTTAGCTCTGCAAATAACATGATTTGTTTCTCAGTTAACATTCATCACAATTTAAATATGAGAAAAAAAAAAAAAGGAATAAAAAAGAAAAATCAGCAACAGAAATCAGGCATACGCAACCAAAAAAAAAAACAACCCCAAAACAAAAACCCCCAAAACAACCAGACAAATCCAAACCAAAAAAACCCAAAGCTCTCCAGAACAAAAAAAAGGGCACAAGCAAGCATCCAGCCTGTCATGTGGCTTTCTTCTCTCGTAGCTTGAGCACTTTCTCCCTTTCAAGCCAAGCACTAGAACAAGGGTGACTTGTGAACCCAAATGCTAACCCCACATTCCACCGGGTAGTGCATCCCACATAGCCTTTAATTTCTGCAACTAGCAAGTCTTCTGTACTTTCCTTAGCATGCTCGAAGATGCCGTTCACTGACTAAAAACTGCAGTTACAGAGAAGTTAGCTGTAAGATCCCTGCAGCTGAACCCAAACCGCCTCCCGGCAGGTCAGCATTACAATCAATACACTTGTTTATGTGACATTTTGCTCAAAATCAAGTCAAGCTTGAAGAATATCCAAAGGAACCATCCATAGTCTGCTATTAGAAGGTTTCACCAAATCCTTGTTCTCTTTAGTTTTGGAAGCAGGGAATCTAGAACATGAGGTAGACAAGAAATACTGGAAATTAACAGATCAAACTGACTAAACTTGCTTTCTTGATGAAATAACTCACCTGACTACAGTAATATTTAGGAGAGTGACCAGACAGATCATGCTGCACAGTTTTCATATGAACTACCTGAAGTCCAACACACAGAGGCAGTTGTTTTGCAGAAAGGGTACACATAATAATTGTGCAAAATAGGGACGCTGCTGAAGCGAGAAGCCTGAAACAGACCACTGAATCATGGTGGATGAAGATGTTACACAGCAACTTGGGGGCGTTACCCAGAGTGCAGAAATTCATCGTTATAAGATATTGTAACTACCCAGACATTTGTTAAGATGGTCTTACAAGCACTGGGAATACTTCAGGAGCAACTTTGATATGGCAGACATAAAAAGCAAGTAGGAGAGTGGCTCATCTCACTCCAGATTTACCCAATACAGAAGAACAGGTTGAAGATGAAAGGCAGCAAGGTGCAAAACAGGTCAGAGCTTAGTCAAGAGAAGGGCAAACAAAAGAATAAGCTTCAAGACAAACTTCCATGAAGCTTTCCAGTTCTGAGTTATCAAAGGCCACTCTAAATGAAAGTTACTCAGGCCAGTCAGCCTCAAAGGCCAGCCTAATGCCAAGGAAGAACAGAAAGTACAATAAAAGACCACACTGGCTAAGTCAGACAAAAAGAAAGAGAAGGGGGGCAGGGGAAATTATATAAAGATGGAACTGTTACTCCTGTTACTAAGGACATGTGTAGAGAACAGTTTAAGGACAGAAAACAAAAAGAAAGCTGAGGCAAAAGTTAGGATGCAGCTAGCAGGATGATTAAGAAGTCAGTTCAAAATTAATCCTAGAAAAGCAAGGCCAAAGAAACAACTCATCTACCACACATCTGGAGCTGTAAGCTAACCGAAAGATACCACTCAAGTCCTATGCACTTACTTCCACTGCCTCCCTGCTCTCACCAAAACCTGGTAAGAGAAAAGTTTCAAGTGAAAGGCTAAGCAGTAATGGTAGTAATGTCAGATTATTTATTAGGAAGAACCTGAAGAGTAAGCGGAGCAGAGCCTGGAATGAATTGCCAGAAAGAACACAGAATCTGTCACTGGGAAGGCTTTAAGAACAGGTTAAAAAAATCATGTCCGAAATCTGACCTTAGGACAGAAGGGTGGGCTAGAGGACTTTAAAGGTCCCTACCATCCCTATTTATTAATTATTCTGCATTCTTTAGTGGTACTCAGCATTTGACTGGCACTACACAAGAGTGTGATGCATGTTGAGAGCCACTTTGGTGACCTGCATCGCATTTGAGACCACCGCTTGCCCCAGAACAACAGACCACCAGGAAAATGCATCATTTTACTCCTTGTGCTCAAATACTATTTCCTCTTCGCAACCTTAGGTGTAGTCTAAGTATTGTTCTGTAGTATAGATTTCTGGTCAGAGTTTAAAACCAAAATGAAAGAAAAAACCTCAAACCATCTTCAAAATGACATGTCTAAAAAAGATCTGTTTAAAGGAATTCAGAACATCTTGGGAGGCAGATGTCAATTCCAGTCAATGAAACTGCCACCTGTCAGCATTTCTGTAGCAAGTAATTACCACCTGCCATCTTCCTCATCCGCCAAAAGGAAGTAGGCCTCCTACTAAGTGAAATATGAGTGTCACACCAAACCAGAGTCTCTCAAGACTCCAGTACACAGCACTGTTCAAGGGTTGAATTATGCTGGCTTTTAGCTGTCTTTCACAGGAACCTCCTCTTTCACAAGGTCTTATCCGGTAATTTCAAACGTATTTTGAGTTGTAAAGCACTGTAACCCATATGTTTACTAAATGCAGAGAAGGAATGAAGAGTCATGTCAAAAAATGGAAGTAACTCAGTTCCAGTGCCACAATACAACCAACCACATACTTGGTTAAAGTTGCAGCAGAAGACAGAATCAAGGAGAGAGTGCAGCAGCACCCTTGGCATTATGAAGCCTAATGGTCCATCTGCTTTTTCACTTTAGCAGCTTCCCAATGCTGCTTTGTTACTACTTGAGCCAGAGTGGTCATTTCTGTATCGGGGCAAACTGCTTACATAATCAGCTTCTAGTGTGAATCTCAAATTAAAAAACCCAAAAAACCACAGAAGCAAAAAAAAAAAAAAGCGCTTGGCTCTTAAAAACTAATTACTTATTAAGAGCAAAGTTTCTGAAACTTATGTGCCAGTGGAGCTTACCTCGTTCAATATCATCCATAGGAGAAGACTGAAACATCTGCTCTTTCAGTGGAGAATTTTTATTGCTGTTTGGAACCTTAGTTGCATTTCGCATCTGCTGCTGTTGCTGCTCTATGCGAGACTGGACTTTACTGCTTCCTTCAGCTCTGTGCGTAAAAGGAAAAGACTTTGAACTACTAGAAGACAAGATAGAAGGAAAAAGGCAAGAATATAGGGGATGCAGTACCTTAAGTTATGGAATTATTTGTCATGCCTTTCTAAATAGCACCATTAGATTTCTATGTACACTATTATACTGGCATATAGTTATATGTAGATGTATTAAAAATGTTTTTTAATACAGTGCTAATAACTTTTTAACCCTTCGTCAGTTGATTTGTTTTTATACCTGGCTACTCAGGATCACTTAGTAATAATTCTGCTGGTAATTACTTACATGGACTCAGCAGGAGGAAAAAAAAGTTAATATTAAAAAACTTGATAGGAGAAAAACAAGACATTAATATTACTGAAACTTGTCACAGACTTTATTTTTTATTTTCTCATGTAGAACTCAAAAGACAGCAGGCAAGCTACTTTCCAAACAAATTTGTCCCCCTCTAAATTCATCAGAACATAATTATCAACTCTTTCAACCATGTGACAGTTTTTATAAAAAAAACCCACACCCAACTGCCATTTCTTCTGGGAGTCAAGACTCGAAAGTCGTGATGTCACTGTGCTGAGAAAGGAGGCTTTTCGCTCTACTGAACAAGGCCAGGTACTTTCTAAAAATGATGTTTTGCCAAAAATAGTAATGGGTAGTCCTGTATCTCAATTTAGACTCATTAACAAATGGATTTTCAGGATGAGTAAAGCACAGTTGTTTCTCCTGCAAATCACCCACCTGGTTTTTTTCACAGTGATGTTGCTACTAAGTTTCTCTAGGCGACATTCTCCAGTGTCATGATTGATAATTAAGATACATTCTTTTAGGTACGGCTTCTTTGAGCCCTTGAAGACAGTCACCGGTGGAGTTGAGCCCTATAAAATCAGAAGTCCAATAAGTGTTACTACTGGTTTGGGTTTGGTTTTTTTTTTTTTCTCCTTAGAAACAGCAGTCTGTCACAGTGATGACAGTTCACTATAAATGACCATTTCTAGCCTTTCAAAACATTACCAGTTCATTCAAATCGGATTCCCAGTAGCCACAACCAAACGCAGGTGGTAACTGACCCAACAGAATTTCACCCTGTGTAGCTTAGTCTGAGACTGATGAAATGCCCATTTCCCCACAGAGAGCATGCTCACTGCAGGACTAGCTCCTTTTACCAAGGGGGGTTTCAGTTACTATACAGCAGGGCAGTAAAGCATGGCAGGCAGTAAATTTTCCCTTTCCAGTCTTTCCTGCTTTAGAACTGCACTAGAGCAGTAAATACCAAGGGGAAGCTCACACTGCCAACATCCACAGGGAGCTTTTCTGTGTACACAACACTTCTGGGTCATCCTATAGCATATTTCCAATGCGGTGAATACACTTAAAGTTACAGCGCAGCTGTAAGCCTTTAGGTCTTCTGTAATTTTACATTCTTAGAGCAAGCATTTTTCTACTCTAAAAATCACACAAGTAGCTCTCAAAGAGCACTGAAACTTTGTTTGCTTCTATATTCAGTACACAGTTATGACAAGAACATAAATCATTCCCTTCGGCCAACCAGCCACCCCACTCACCTCAATATTTGGCAGGGTTATTGTCACCTGTTCACCTTTGCCAACTTCAAGGTCTCCTTCACAGGACATATCAATAGATGCAGGCTTAAAGTCATCTAAATATAAAACCAAACTGGATTATTTACAGGCTTTTCAGGAATCTTATAAGCACAGACGCCTCTTAATTGCAGGTAGAGGCTAGTAAGTTAAAGCCACTTCTTCTGCCAATCCCCTAAGCAGACCATTCCACAAGTCAGGAGAATTCAAAGCCAAGATGGCTTTCTCAGGAATCAGTATGAATGTTAACACCTTTCAATTATAATTAGAAAAATGCTTTTAGGTTTTAATGGTTAAAGAGGCTAAACAAGCTTTGTTATATTTCAAAAGATAAATCCTCACATAATTACTTTCAGAAAAATCAACAAATAGTTCTTGGAAACATCAATCCAAAATATGGGAGATGTAGACAAGTGACTGAGAACGCAAAGACCACCATCAACCCTCCACATCCCTTTCTGATTTCACTGTAGCACGCATGTCAGAAGCTGATGAAAACAAAAATAAATAGACTGAAACCCAAGTTAAGTGAAATTACTTTCCAATTAAATATTAATTTCCTTTTTGTCTTTTCCAACATGTAAATTATTGATTAAAGTAAGTTTTAAACTGGTCCTTTTCAAAAAGGAGAGACGTTGAAAACGAGCAGGTGTTCAGGCATCAGCACTGCACCCATGTAACATACCATTGTCTATGAAGTATTATTTCCACCACAAAGAATTAGGAATGGCTACAAATAAAGGCCTGCCTGCACAGATCTCGAGAGAGAGGACAGCATCAAGAGGCCCCGCAAGGCACGTGGTAGCATACGTGGTGGGTTTGAACCTGTGGTTCCAAACTCTGGCGCAGGGCCAGCTTGGCACGCGGCCTCGCACACCGGGGAGAGCCACCCTCTTCCACCTGAGGAGAGGCACGGAGAGACCAGGTGCGGGAAGGGGACCCATCAGACGGCAGGCTCCCTGGCTGCTGCACGTGCCGCTTGCCTCGCAACCTGTCACGTCACCCACTGCTCGTCACAGGCACCGGGGCTCTTATGGCTGAGGAGCTGACCAGTGCGGTTCACTGCCTGCAGCCCACTGACCACAGGCCCCCCGGCATGGGCCACAGCTAGGAGCCCTGGCTCCAGCCTGCACACCAACCAGGCAAGAAAAACCAAGCTTCAAGAGCTGGCGGGCAGGGTCATGCAGACAGCAGAAGGTTCTGAGCTCAGGCACAGGTAACAGCCCCTGCTAACCTTGTTTAGGGCAAAACCCCACACATCATCTTACAGGGATAAGCCTAAAATAGTTCCAAAGTTTCTCATCGAATTAGAGAGTGTTTGCTTTAATGTACAGCCACTGGGTGGTTAACACTTCTGAAAATGAAGATACTGATTGCAGTGTCCATGAACAGTCTTCTAGTCTTAACTTTTAACCGGTCCTCCCCTTCACTCATTTGTCAGAGAACACCTTCAGGTGTCAGAGAAGGGTGTTTTAGCATGTGCATTTGACAGAACTGATGAATGTGCCAGTTTCTGCGTCTCATTTGTTGGAAAGGAAGAGAGATTTCAAAACACATTTCAGAATAAATCATCAAATTACAGGAGTCAGCAAGAAATTGTTAAGGGTAGGAGGTACCAGATGTGGGTTTTAGTCCTCTTTAAAATTAGGGTAAATTTCAAGTTACAGCATTTGTTTAAATCCATTTATAGCTTCTGCCCGCTCCCTCCCTCCCCACAGTCACAGACAACCCTACCAAGTGCCATTCCATTTGCTCACAGAAAGCACTTTACCCATCGAGGGTACGGGACATTCTCCAGTGAACCTACATGAGACTGAATCTTGGGGATCAGACTATAAATATTGAGACATCAAAACCAGAAGCAGCAGTCCTAAATTACCAGATCTATAATCCTGAGAGCATTTGTTTCCTAGCTACCCTCAGAATCTCTGAGCACACACCTCTAGATAGTAATTATGTACTCAGGGAGGGTATACTAGCTTTGTGATTAATACTGCCTTTAACCTTTGATTGCTGGATTGAGCTTAACGTCTGAAAACTAAGCGCAAGAGAGCAAAGCCGCGCGGGGCGTCCAGCTCTGGCCGCAGAAGGGCTCAGAAGAGAACTCACCGCCCAGGGAGCAGGGGGGGTACGGGGGTACAGCGACCTTGCAGCTCACCCAGCAAGGCGCTCCCAGGAGCGACTGGAGCCTGAGCCGCCCCGCGCTGCTCCCGGCATCCCGGACTAGAACCCCAGACACAGGGACTCGGTCCCCGAGGGTGGCCCAGAATCCCGGGACGG
>NW_010243809.1:16113-20931 GCF_000690775.1 Eurypyga helias | reverse complement strand
TCCACCCAGCCTGTACTTGTGCTTCCCCTCTTTCTATTTGGTAATACCTTGTGGCTTGCACAGACCCAAGGACTATAGGTAAATATTTGTATCTTCTATCAAATAAAAAATAGAAGTAAGCTGGAAAGGCTGAATTAGAAACCCAAATATTTCAGTCTGACTCAGGCTCTGGACTTCAGTGGGGAAAATGAAGCCCTTAACACTCTTAGGGAGAATTCACCAAGATCCATGCACTTCTCTCTGCCTGATGATCTTCCAGAGTGACTTCAGCATGCCTTAAAAACCCACCACAATGGCAATTTTAAAGCAGCACAGGTTGCCATGTCCAACCACTTTCAAATTCTGACTTGCTCTCAAATCCTAATCCTGAGTTAAAATTTTCTCAAGCATTCCCTGAGAGTTTAAGCTTAAAACTTTGACCTTTTTAAATAAAAAGTGAACTACTTATTCTTATAGGAACACTAGATGATGGGAGAGTTAACATCTCGGTCATCCTGGCTCTGGCATGAGCACTCGTGCTTTTTTCACTAGGAAATCAGCAGGTGTGCAAAAGCTCCTGCAAGTGCTGCAGAGCCGACACAGCAGCAGGAAGCAAAACTCTCCTCCAGCCACAAGAACCTCCCCAGCTCCTTGCTGCAGAGCTGCTGGGTTTGGGCTGCTCCAGCCCAGGCAGAGCATGGTTGGGTGATGCTCTGCCATGCTCCCGAAAGAACAAGAAAACTGGGGCACAGCTGGAGTCTCTCCACACTTGCAAACTGAATGTTTTCCTTCAAAATTCCCAAAATAGCCAGCCTTGATTTGGTCCAACCAATGCAACTAAAGGCAGTGTAGAGACATTTGAAAAGCTGACCACGTTTTATAAGGAATGGCTTAATCGTGCCTTTTTCAGAGAGAAATTCACAGCAATTCTTGGTGGTGTACAGCTTCTTCTCCTGAAGGCAGGGGGAAAACCCAAGGCCAGGGCTGCCTCCGCAGTGTAGCTGCTCAGAGCTGCTGCTTTGTGTTCCTCATTGTGAAAGCTCATTTTTGCCCTCTTCAATACCAGATAGAAATCTGACGCTGTTTCATTTCACCTTTTTCCAGGATCCTGAGTCTGCAAGGCTAAAGCTGAGCTCCCCTGAATGACTCTGATGGTGAAACATGTACATAAGTACTTTGCTGAATCAGGCCCTCCTGAAGTATAAGGAGGAAGATGTTCAAGCTTTCTAATCCAGCAGCACAGCGGGGAAACTGCTTGTCTCTGCGTGATTGTGTAATTGCTTTTCAAAGAGAGAAGCGAGTTTCTCTATCCACGTAGCACTGACAAACCTCAGAAGTCACTTTGGTCTCCTAGCCTAACTTTCAGGATTATTTGTTATGGATAAAAGGAAAGACACTTCTATTTCCATAGCTGACAAGCGTTGCTTCAGGGCATGCATTTATTTTCCATGCTGTTGATCTCTTCCTCCCTGTATCAGGCTAATTCATCAGATTAATAAAGGACGATTTAGCTTCCTGCAGGGTGTTATTGATCTCTCAGGGAATGTGGCAGTTGTTTGCTATGCTACCTTTCCCCTGAGCAAAGGGGATGATTTTTAAATATTTCTAATGCTTGAAGGATGCGGCTGGTTCTCACCAAGCAACTATGGAGGAGCAAAAGGCAGCAGCGCAGGGAAATGCAAAATGCATCGCCTCGATCATAGAATCATAGAATCATAGAATGGTTTGGGTTGGAAGGGACCTTAAAGATCATCTAGTTCCAACCCCCCTGCCATGGGCAGGGACACCTTGCACTAGACCAGGTTGCTCAAAGCCACATCCAGCCTGGCCTTGAAGCCATCCAGGGATGGGGCATCCACAACATCTCTGGGCAATCGCCCTGCTCTCCCCTGCCTCTGTACTCATCAGCACGCACCAGCACCCCGGATTATTTGAAACATGCAGCATAGTTCATGGACTAAAAGGTCAGAGAGAATCCCTGCAATTAGCTCTTGTAACATGCTCCAACCGGACCAGTGCTTCCTCTGAGCCTTCCGGCTGTGAATCACACCCGCCGGTGCTCGGCACCTGCCTCAGCTCCCTGAGCACCCCTCTTTGCTCTGCATCTGCCCACCTTCAGCTGCCTGCGATGGGATCTCCTGCCTCTGACAGCCTTGACCAACGCCGCGTTTCCATACACCTCTTCAGAGCCCCTCTCGAAGGCACCAGGGTTCCAGCACAGGGAGTCCGCTCGTGGGGCTGGGATGTCAGCTGGGCCAGGCACCTCGCACACTGCTGACCAACCTCCTGGTCAGCCAGGCACGGCACCGGCTCTGTCCCTCTCTGCAAGGCACAAACCACAAAGATGCTCTGCCACCTCCTCTCCGGACCTTCCACAGCAGCAGCGGTTTTCTTAAGAGAGCAGAAGCAGGCACGTTTCAGAAACCTTCACGTGGCATCCAACACAACAGCATCTCCTTCCCTGCAATTACTCTCTTTTCCCACCAAAATTATTCCTATACCTTTGGGCTACAGAGCTGGACAAGCGGCTTTAATTCACCATAATCTCTCACTCGTTCCCTGGCTCCCTGCTTGTCTGGGCAGAAATCCCTGCCCTGCAAACACAGCCTGGCTCCTGGCTTCCAGGATGCAGGGCTTGATGTTTGACCTTATTAAAAAACAAACACTGTTTATTTGTGCCAAGCTACAAAGCCCAGATGCTCAGCCTTGGTGACTTACTACCTCATTCTTCACCTTTCTTCTGGTTTAATGCCATCTCTGAACCGTTTTCTCCCCTAAACCTCTGACAGACATGTTAAATCATGAAAGAGCAAGACCTGAGCCCCACCAGAGCTGGGCAGACACAAGCTCGCTCGCTCCCCTCTTCGCAGTGGTGTTTTGAGGCTCATCAACCTGCTGGCTTGAAATCCACTCAGTATGCACTATATTAATTTCATATAATTGTAATTCCTTAATCAATACCTTTGAAGAATCAAATATCCCTGTAAATTACAACAACATTATTACCTTTAGCAGTCTAATTTGCAATCTCATTAAAAAGATATCAAGTTCTTTTCTGTAACCCTACAGTGATGGAATAACTTCATCCTTCATTAGTCACGCCCTTGCACGCGCTGGTACGTGTTTGCCTAGGACTGGTGTCAAGCTGGGCTGTCCCCAGCTGGTTTTCAAATCCTGGCACAGCAGCCGCTTGCTTTCATTGCCACTCAACTGTGACCACCCAAGCGCCACTGAAAATCAGTACGACCAGTTGAGAGAGCAATTCAGGGCAAGTACCAGTGACCATTCCCCTGGACCCGCTGGTGCAGAGCGTGTACTGGGGACCCATGCTGTGCTGCACGCGCTAGGTCACCATGGGACCCTCCATCCCACAGTACAACAGCAGCTGAAACTTGTTTTCCCCAAACATGACATTTATTGAAGGTTTCTGCATGTATTGAGTGCCTTTTCTGCATCGTCAATGGCTTTTCTGCAGAGTTTAGCTGGTACCTGACCAAATAAATGCCTTTACTTCCCAATATATTCTGAAAATTACTGAGCTCTGCTTGTATCATTTTCCTTCCCATAAAAAAGGAAAACCCATTTTCTCAAATATAGAAGAGTTTTAGAACCAGAATTAGGCAAGGAAGTGTTTCAAGAGAAGGGGTCGGGGACTCGTTTCTCCCAGCGATGGCATCTCGCCGGCAGCCTCAGCAGTTACACCGGGTGATTGAAGGCTGGACCCACCCCACGAAGCTGCCTGTCTGGCCACCACCTCCATCTCCAGTTCTGGCGTTTCTCATCATTATCCCTTAACCCCACAGTTTCCAGTCCCACTTAATAAGGCTATATTTATTTACCCAGCTTTTGGCATGGCAGATACAGCAACGATATGCCAAATTTCAGACCGTAAATCCCAGTAAATAGATTGGACGTGCCTGGATTATAACGGAAAATAACTGCAGATAACTTATTTTGGGAAAAAAAAATGAAGGGTCTTAGAATTGATTTGCTGACAGGGTAGACCTTGATATCATCCTTCTGTAAGTGGGTTATGATTGTTCTCACAAATGCAAAATGATATTCAAATATATCCATCACATTCTGCTGCTTCCAGTTTTATCTGCCTTTTTCCTAGTCTTTTTTTTTTTTTTTTCCCTGAAGTCTCCCAAAAATGTGATGAGAAGCGTTATTCCTGCGTACAAGGCCAGGGACAAAAGGAGTGGAAAAGGAAAATATCCCGTGCTATACTTCTTCTGACAGATACAAGTTTCCTGATGGTTTATGTCTGTATCAAGAGATGCAGGGTTTAACTTCTGCCCTTGAAAAATAGATCAAAGACCACTGCCAGCATACATCCTTTTTTGGCAATTCTGACTGGTTTTGGAAAATATGGAGAGTAAATAGCCAGCCAGTGTCCCTCCTACAGTGACAACTTTGCTATCCGGGGTGGTTTGGAGCAAGCAGGACACACCAGGACAGCCAAAAAAGTCTTCCTCAAACCCAGAGTGATTCGTAACATGAAAACCAGCAATGACCTCCCACAGGAAGGAAAATATGGGTGGGGTTTTTTAGGTCTACTGAGTGCTGTATGTTATCTTTAGGGTCCCCAGAACAAGACTGCGCCCAAGCTAAAGCTCAGTACAAAAATCAAGGGGTTTGTGCTTAGAGATTGATCTGACAAATTCATACCTAGCGAGGCACCCGAGGAGCCTTGGCTGGGGCTGGGAGCCCTATGCCAGGCTGCTCTCCCCACTCGGAGGGTCCTTCACCCACGGTGGGTGGGTGTGAGGCGGGGATCGGGGCTTGCCCGTGCCTTGCAGGGCGGCTGGCACTGCCTCCGGGCAACGTTCGAGCGGC
>NW_010243809.1:321-16074 GCF_000690775.1 Eurypyga helias | reverse complement strand
CTGCTCATCAGTCTGACAGCAGTAAGCCCTTCTCCTGCCTTGGGTGCTGGAATTAATGCTGCTGCGAGACAACATAAATTGCAGCTTGAAAATGGCAGATCAGGTGTACACTTACTGCCATTAAAAGGCTTCAAATTGGTTTAGAATGGAAAAAGAAAAAAACCCAATCTACCATAAAAGATCCAGATATGGCTGTAAAGGGCTGAATGCAAACGACAGAGCGAAGTTGAATTCCACATCAAGATGCTTTAGGACTTGGCGATGCACACCCATAACACCGGCCCTTACCGAGGGATGTGGAGGCTGGCTCTACTTACCAGCCAAGTTTTAAAGCAGCATCAAATTAGGAAACCTGGCTTTGAAATACTGGATGTCTCTTGAACAAATTTAAGCCTGTTTTTGTAATGTGAGATCAAAGTATTTGAAGCCTTAAGACAGGATCAAACTGCAGAAATTTTGGGTGCTCTCCACCCAGAAGGATCTAAGATCTGTGCTGTTAGTAATTATTAACACATGACTAACCTCTTCCATGACAGCAAAGTGCACATGCTACATCCATCTTTTCTGAAGTTCCTGAAGTTTAGTTTCCACTGAGAATATTTCCATTTCAAAACCACCAAATAGTCATTGTGTAAAAATCTATAAATAATTTGGACATAAAAGTCAGAACCCAGACTGCCATTCTTCTGGGACAGCCTGAACCCACCAGCAGTGGTCATTCCCTCCCAGCCCCGTGAACCTCCTCCTGCTGCCTGCAGTGGCTTTGGTGGGAGCAGGGCGAGCGCTCGTGCCCAGAGAAGCCCAGAGCCTGGCAGCGAGGGACTTCTCCAAAAATGAGAGAGGTGAAACCGAAACATTTCCACCAGGAATAATCAACCAACTCTGGGTGCCTCACTTCTGTTACAAACACTGGCTCATGGTGCAGTGGAGTGATGGACTAGTGTCGTCATCTCAGTCTTTCAAAGGAGGGCTGTATCCTTCACAGAGTTTTTACCCAATCTGCCTGGGAGATCAACGCTTTTTGACTATTTTGCACTTTGTGAACCCGTAAACACCTTGGAGCTGAAGAACAGACCAGCTCGCAGGGAACACAGCCCAAATGACCAGTGATTTGTTCTCCTACCTACCTTTCCAGGAAGGGTGGGAAGAGAAGACAACACAGGGAAGTTACAGCAGGAGGATGATGGAAGTCTAGAATAAGATGATGAAGCCACCGCCTCTTTCTGTTGTCCTGGATAAACTGGAGAAGGGAGTTCTCGGCCCCTCAGCATTTCGAGTCAGTGTTGGAAACTCTCACGTGGTGGTCACGCTGCCAGCTTTCCCCTGACCAGGCTGGCCAGGGACACCCCTCCTTCCACAGTGGGGGCATTAGCACACACCTAACGCTGCAAAGCACATCCCAGAGAGGGTGGGATTCCTGAGGGAGGCCTTGGGGAGCACTGCAGGAATAGCTGTATTTTACAAGAGAAACAATGAGCAGAAGAGAACTACCAGGAAAACCCATGAGACATCGAGGGAGAGAAACAACAGCGCTACAGTCCCAGTTCAGCACCCATTAGCTGGACGCTGGTGCAACAGGGACTGAACGATTCCCATATAACATTTTCTTCTGAAACATTAGCTGCAGGCAAAGATCTTTCTCTGTATGAATTATGAAGTATTATTTCATGTTTAATTGCATTGATTTGCATTGAAAGCTTTAAACATTAGCCTAATAATTACCTTAAACCAATTTGTCATCCAGAATACAATAAACCATTATCTACGCCAGTGCTTACAAGGAGCTGATTCTCCTGCATCAAAGGAGCTGGAAGAAAATAAGAAACACTTAAAATGCCAGAGCGTGCGTCCGGGTTGCTGCATTTAGGGGAAAAAGTCATGAGAATGACTGCCAGTAAAGATGATGGTATAAAAAGAACTTCAGAGCCAGCAATGGCACTTGTTTATGGAGGAGTGTCCGAGCGGCGGTCAGGGGCTGGCACCTGCCCTGGCTGGAGCCGCGGGTCCCCTTGCGAGTCAATACAAGGGGAGTTGTGTCCCAGATCTTCCTCCCCAGAGCTGAAACCGGCCCTGAGCACAGTGGGTGCGCAGCAGTGGTTTGTGTTGTTGCTGCCCGCCTCTCTGCCTTCTCACTCCCCTTCCCTCACCCACCGGTCAAGATGATGTTTGGGATTAATGAGAGAACGCCAGCAAATACTTTGAATAAGGAAGCTCCAACCCCTGCACTCTTAGGAAAGGACTGATTATTTAAGACCAACACCAGAAAAACCTGGCTAGAGGCATGGAACATTTTGGACAATGCAATAACAACCTCGGCAAGCTACGAGACAGCACGACAGGGAGACAGGATGGCGAGATGCGTTACGGGGAGAGCGGCTGGGCCAGGGTTACTGAACAGGGCTCCCACCCAGCCTGGTTTTGCCAGGGTGGAAACAAGCTGTGAGCCCGCGCAGCCTGGAGAGGAGGTGAAAAATAATGTGTGCTCTGAGGCCCCAAAATTCCCGTGGGAGCGAGATGGATGAAGCAAAGGAGAGCTATAACAGGCTTTGAATATTTTAAACCCCTTTGACAGCCCCGTGCTGTCATGTCTTTTATCAGTGTGAGATCTTCCAGCAACCGAGCGCTTCACAGCTCCCGTCCCGGGGAGCAGACACGAGGCAGCACTTAGTCTGCAGCATTGCGCCAGGTTTTACTACCCCTGCAAAACTTCCCCCACACACACACCCCCGCAACCCATTTCAGCGCGATGGTCTTTATTCTGCACAGAGTGATCTCAAAACACACAGAGCGGTTTTTAGGGGCAGGATGAAAGCCTGACGTGCCTCACCATAGTGTTCTCAGGGGGTGTTCCCAGGGATGCCCTCCCCACCAGGAAAAGGCACGTCACAGGGCTGCCATGCCCCACTGCCCCAGGACCCGCGTGGGTGCTCGGCCGGGGACGGGGCACACGCCGAGGTTGACAGCCCTGGGCACAGCCATCGCCACCCTGTGCTGCACATCTGAGTTCCCGGGCAGCATTTCCTCCCTGGCAGCAAAGTCCCTTGCATTTCACAAATCCATTGATGCCCCAGGATTCTGATTTGACGTTCCTGAGCTGCGCAGCCTCCCCAGGAGAAAGCAGGCGGGGGAACAGGGCTGTGCCACAACACGACCGGGAGCACCGGAAAATCTTCCACTGGGCTGGAGCCTCCCGCCTTCACCACCACGTTTACTCCAGCCTACAGCCCTTCATATAAAGTATCATCACATAATTTACAGGAGATGTCAGCTGCAAGCTGCAGCCAAAGAGAAGGTTTATTTAAGATACCATGTGGATTGTTATACAAGGTCCTGATGGATTATTCCTATCTGAGAATTTACAGATACTGCAGGAGCGTGGCCAACAATTTGGATTAGTTTAGATTAAACTCAGACTGGGTTGTTTTTCCTCCCTTAGGAAATCTCAGCCCTAGGTCTACAGATTTTTTTTTAAAAAGGAAAGATATAGGCAAAAACAACTTCTACGCTTTCCAGCAGGCACCTTTTTCCATCAATCACCTTTGATATATGGAGGCAGAAGTGTGAGTTACTTCATTAGGAGCACTCACACATAACTGGGTATATTTACATATTAATCAGACAGCTGAGCTGCTAATCTTTCTATCTTATGTGCATCTGTAACCATTAGTCAGAGCCTGAGTGCTGTTAAATACTCCAGGTAGCACCGAGTGCTCTAAAATCAAGACGAGTGCAGGTGACAGGCAAAGGCTCATATTTACAATGCTCCCATAGAGCCAAGCACTGTCAGCTCTGCAACGGTAATATAAATACTTACATCTAGCTCCAGGATCTTTAATCCAGCAGGAACCCTAAGTTAGGTGAGGCACTCCCACTGCCTGGAGACTTCAGTGATTCCTGGGGAAAAGGCTGGTTCCAGTTCAGCCTTTCCCAGGCTCTTTGCTGGTGTCTGAGCAGCACAGGGCACCCAGCACGATGCTATCCAGGCAGCAGGCACCCTGGCACAAGCCCCTGGGAGATGTCTGTGGGGTCCCCATGGGTGCCAGGAGCTAACGGAGCAGCTGATGAGGATTTCAACCAAAAGCACTGCATGCAGACTTAAGGAAAATTAGAATGTGCCAGTTTAGGTGCATGTTTCTGTGTTCCCCCCTTCCCTGTGTTTCTGAAATACCCTTCGGTGAAACTCATCCGTGTAACGATGGTGAGGATCACTGCACACTGCTGCTCACCCCATCTGCCTCGTCCGCTTTTTCTTTCTTTTTAATCTTGGAAAAGAAAAGCTCAAAAAAAAAAAGACATTCTCTGCAGGTAGCATGCCAACTGTAATGACACCATTTCTTGGGCCTGAAAGCAGGAGGCGCGGGAGCCACTCACACAGGTCAGAGGGCCAAGCAACCCTGGCCGCTGCACCGCTCTGCCTTTCCCGGGGACACAGCCACGCTGGACAGGGAGGAACCAGGGGAATTTGCATTTGTCCTATCAAAGGGAATAAAGGAAGAGAGAGAAGCAGCTTCCCTCCACCCTGTGGCCTAGCCCGGGTGGGAGCGGGGCAGTGAGGACCCCCCAGCCCTGCCTGACCCCCAAGGGCAGTGGCTGCCCTGCACCCAACACCTTAACCTGGTGCTTGGTGAGTGAGAACCCTGTCCCAGCTCTCCTCACTGGCCTGAGCCTGTCACAAATTTCCACTGGTTTTCTGGTCGAGATTCGGTACCTGGAAAAAAAATCAGTGGCAGCAAAAGGGGCTGAAGCAACGAGGAGATGTGCGGAAATGATGCTCTGAAGTCAGCAATTACAGATGAACCCACATGGACCTCAACTGAGGATGCCGCAGCTCCACAATTGAGCTCTAGCTCATGGTGGTGCACCCAGCACCCATCTCGGGTGCAGCGCAGTAGTTGCAGAACGTTACCTGTTCACCTGCCAGCTCAGGGTGTGCAAATCTGCAGCCCCAGCTCCCCGGCTCCCTCACTCCATCGCGCCAGGCTTTGGGCTGCTGAATTAAACTCTCTCGGTCCTGCAAGAGCAGATAGCATCACCAGGTTTAAACTCTGAGCGAGAGCACAGCACAGTGTTCCTCACACCCACCTTCGCCCCGAGGACACCGGGCGAGCAGGGTGCAGGGGCAGCTGGTGCCCATCAGTTACACACCTACAGCTCCAGACTGAAACAAAAAATACAAACGTGTCATAATTACCTTCGCTGAGGAAATGATCTGTGGTATCGCTTCCTCTTTGCAGAACCGTCACAGTTTATGTTCCCTGGGCTTTAATTACACAAAGGGAAAATAATGTGGGTGGTTGCAGTGATAACACAGGTTCTGCAGAGCACTCTGACATTCCCTGCTATGGGACTTCAAGTTTTCATTTCCCACTCTCTCTGGATTAAATGGATGGAAAAGTTAGCCAGACCCCAAGGAATGGCTTTGTGCTTTTGCTGTGAGCCATCACCTGGGTTATCTGCTGCTCTCAGCCCGCGACACAGCATCAGGCTGTCTTTGCTGCCCATCCCCACGTACGGTAACCCGGCTGCACTGGCGACAGACAGCCACCCCTCAGCACTCTGCTCCCTGCTGCCACCCCAGCACTCTGCCCTGTGTCCGAGCAGCACCAACCCCCAGACCCCTTTGGGATCTTAGAGGAGTGACCGGATGCCCCACCGATGCCATTACAGCCCTGCATACCCCATCCCAGCAGCTGGAGATGTTAAACGCTCCTATTCCTCACCCCACGGAAATAGGTGGATTTTGGAAACCTCCGGCAACTCACGCTCCTTGTCCAGTGAGGCTGCGTGCAGCAGCGGTGCTTTACAGCCCATGGATCTCTCCTCCATCTTTCACCACTTTTTATAATGTTTTATTGATTGGTTTTCTCAAACTATTTTATCGATCGGAAGTATTTCCAACCTCTGCTGTCTGGACATAAATATTAAAGAGGAGATGAGGGAACACAGGCTTTACAACGGAGTCCTGGCTCAGCCTTGAGTGCGGCTGGAAACCCAGCCCTGGCCCAGTGGCCTTGACCAACCCAGGCCAAAAAGTGGGAGAAAGGAGGCAGGATGCAGGAACACCCATGTCCATATTTTTACCTTCCAGACAGAGGCACAAGCACAGCACCCCTGTTCAAAGTGGCTAAAATAAAGCCATGGCCATGACTAACGCTGTGATGGGGATGCTTGAGGGAGAAGTGGGTGGTGACATCCACCACTGCGGTGGCTGGGGGACCCAGTGGGTGTCTGGGCTGTGGCAGTGTGAGCCCATAGCTGGAAAAAAGCAACCAACAAACCCCAGCTGCTCAACCCCTGGGAAGGCCAGTGGCACTCACCCCATGGATGGCGTACCCTGCCCAGGCTCCCCGGCACGTCTGCTGCCCTCTTATGCCTTTCTCCGGTGTGCAGGAGGAGGGGAGGCAGCAAGGAGCCAGTGCTGGCACCACGCACCCCTGCCTGGCGCATTGCCTGTGCACCACAAAGCCAAACGCTCAAGGGGACGTGGGGAACAATCATGAGGGTTCTGAAGCATCAGAGCAAGCGCAGCTCTGCCCTGGGACAGCCCAGCGCCCGCTCAGCTGCCATCCAGAGATGCTCTTGCTTGTGGCTGCACTGGGGTGACTTGATGAAGATTTTAGGGGAGGGGCAGTCATAAGCAGAGGAGAGAGAAGGCAGTGAGATGGTGCAATGGGTCGGGCTGGGATGTCAGTGGGGCCAGGGACCGGCTCTGAGCGCTGCCCCAGCCCAACGCGTGACGTGTAGCTCCAGACAGTGCAGAGCAGCACATCTCATGAGCCCGGGCTCCCCCTTATCCCCTCACCCCAAGGGTTTTTCCACCATCAGCTATTTTATCCATGGTTTTATCCAGGGGCTCCTCATGGACTCGCCCTTCCTCACTGCCACTGCTCCAGGCCACATAGCTCCCCAGCACAGGCAGAGCAGGGCCACACACAGCCTGGGGCATCAGCAGCTCCCAGCCATGCAGAGGGCTCAGAGGTGGAAACACAGTGAGTCTGCTGTCTGCAATCTCACCCTGCCACGCCATCCTTCCCACACATCTCACCCCTGCCATCTCCTGCTCTCACCACCACGGCAGAGGGGTGCTCTACCCGCTCCTGTGGCTGATGCCTCGCTTCTTTTTAAATATGAGCTATATGGTTTGGTTTTGACTTCTAGCATTTCCCTCCTGAGAGCATGTGAAACACCACAATGAATGCAATGGGGCAAAACCTCCGGCCCCTGTACCACCAAACCAGTGAAAGATGGTCACATTTACCATATTAACACAGGGAAGAACCACTCTGCTCCTCCCAGAGCAGTGGCAGTGGGCATTACCGCAGGGAAGAGCTGGATAAAGCAGAGAGAAGCATGCATGATGCTAAGGACTCCTGTTTCATACACAAACCATCAACAAACAAATAAAACAGACCATAAAAAGCACAAGACCACCCCACTTTCTCACACATACCGCCGGTTAGAAGGTTTTACCTTTGCTGTGGTTTAGTTTGGTTTAAACAGTGGAAACAACCTGTCTTACGATGAGCCATGCCTCTGGCTGCTGCTTCATGCTAACAGCTTGTACTGGCATCTTCCTACAGAACCCGAGCTCTGACGAGCACGTCATGGGGGTTTGCCAAGGGGTGAGCGGAGCGCAGGCAACCGCAGGCAACAGCTGCCCTTGGTTCTGCTTGCCTATCTCATGCAAAAACAACACAGCTTGTTTCCACCTGTATCCCACAGCAGGGATTTGGTGGCCTTTTCCACCGCCCAGCGCACACTCCCCTTTTCTGCAGGAAAACGAAGCTCAGTCCCCTGCTCTTATTGAGGAAACCCCAATTTCCATTTAATTTATCCTAGAATGTGGTAATTTCATCGTCTCTTCACAGCCACAGGGATGGGTGCCCTCCTCTACCTGCCCACAAGCCCCAGCAGCGCTCCAGAGGGAAGGAAAGGCCCGACCCTCACCTGCAGATGGGAAAAAGAGTTATTTTTTAACCATTGTTCAGCACAGCTATTTAATAGCTTCCAAAAGCTCCTAAGCTCTGGTCTTACTGCTGCCCCCCCAGTCCTCAATTACATATATCAAACGATATTTGCACTAGCCACTGCTGGGAAGAGTGGATGATGCTCTTTTTTTGCTTTTTATCAGGAAAGAACATGCAGTCAGAAAATGCCGTGGCAAAGCCAGCTGTCCTTTAGGCAGCCGATTTCACAGATAAGTTACTCCCCAACTGCACGCAGTATAGATCTGATCCTGCAAGCGGCCCCGTGGGGACGCATCCCGCTCCTACACAGAGCGGTGCCGGTACAGGACAAATCAATGCGATGCCACGGCGAACAAAACTCATCTTAACGCACACGGGTTTTAGCCTTGATTGAGCCTCTCAAAATCAATGGAAATATTTCCTTTGCCGCATTTGCCTGCATCATGCTGATCCTGTGCTTTGCGGGGTAGCACAGCGGGGTCCTCCCCTTCGGGCTGCACAGAGCTCCCTCGGTATTGAGAGTAAGAACCATGTTGTGACATATGGAAAAACATGGGATTTGCCCCTTCTAGAGCCCAAGTGAAGCAGCTCCTGCTTCCTGGGAGTGCGGGAAGAAAGGGTGTTTCTACCTTCAGGAGAAGGGAGGTGGGCAGAGGTGCTGCCGAGCACCATGGTCCCAGCACAGCCCTGCAATGCCCCAGGGAGGGGACATCCACAGCTTCTCTGGGCAACCTGTTCCAGTGCCTCAACACCCTTCTCCATGAAAAATTTCTTCCTTAGATCTAATCTAAATTTACCCTCTTTCAGTTTAAAACCATTACTCCTCATTCTATTTTTGTTTGTTTTGTTCTTTAAAAAGAACCCCAGCAGAAGCTGAAGGCCTTGTGGCCACAAGAGCCTGGCAGCGGAGGGCTGTGGGGCTCTAGGGCAGGCAGGAATTGAACAGAAAGCAGCATATTTCTTCCCAGCTACAGACCAGCTGCCTTCCCCGTCCCTCGTGCAACTGCTTGAAGGAGGAATCATAGAGTCACAGAGTGGTTTGGGTTGGAAGGGACCTCAAAGACCATCTAGTTCCAACCCCCCTGCCATGGGCAGGGACACCTTGCACTAGACCAGGTTGCTCCAAGCCTCATCCAGCCTGGCCTTGAAGACATCCAGGGATGGGGCATCCACAGCTTCTCTGGGCAACCTGTCCCAGTGCCTCCCCACCCTCTCCATGACTGTACTGCAGCTCCCAGGGGAAGACCAGGCTTGGGCAGGGAGGGGAGAAATTAAATAGAAGGATTAAGAAGAGTTGAACTGTTTTTTCTCTCCATCATACTTGCACTCCAAATATAAATATGTTAAAGATTCTATTATTAGCCTTCAGTGTTGGCAAACACCTCCAGAAAGTAAACAGTCTGGGGGAAGGATGGCACAGCCGACATACTGTTCTGGGCAGAGGGCGCAGGGTTGCTGCTGCCATGCCCGGACACCTCTTACTCCTCCGCGCGAGCTTTGATGGCAGCTGATGTTGCACCGTGCCTCAAATGTTTTAAATGGCCCAGCCACCCCGAACGCCTTGGCAGGGAGCAGGGGCATGAGCACTCCACATATATCACGCCGATTATTTCTGGGCCGTTCTATAAATACACTTTTTCTCTGGAAACAGCCCTCAGCAGCACCGAGGCCAAACCTCTTCCCAGCACATGACCTCTCCTTTCTGGAGCCAGCCCCTCTGCTTCCCTAGAAAATCCCCTCCTGGATTAAAAGCCAATTCTCCATAAATAACAGCTGCTGGGGGAGCTGGAGGCAGCCAGGGCAGGAGCCCCTCCTTCCACCCAGTGAGGTCTTCTCAGGGCAATTTTAGCACCTTTCCCAGTGCTAGCAGAGAAACGAAGCCCATTATGGGAGACAACGGGATCATCCGAGCACCACTGCCCCCCTTCCTTTGGGATTGTTGCTCTCAGCCCCTACACGGGCTCTGCTTGCTCATGCTCAACACGCTGAAACGCCCCTCTCCAAGTGCCAAGGTAGGGCTTGGCGGGGAGCGGGCAGCAGGCTTTGTGCTCTCTCCTCCTCCACACAAGCCTAAGGAATGAGCAGCCCACCCTGAAGCCCACCGGCCCCAGGCTCACCATGGGCTCAACCCTGGCACAGGGCAGGCACCCCAACTGCAGAGAGGCAAAGCTTTTCCCTGGGGAGGTTGGTGCCTTCGTTGCTCCCTTGCTCTCCGGTTCCTAGACAAAACCAAGACATCCTCCCGCCACCTCCTCCCTCTGGGACACAGGGATTTACCACCAAGCAGCACCTAGTAGAGTGTCAGATTTATAGGGTCTGAACCCTTATTTACACTTCAATTTAGTCACCGCTCACACACAAACACAAATCACATTGCTTACCCAAGGCGTTCTCAGCAGCAGGGTTGCACGTGTTTTCTCCCCTGGCATTTAAGGGTGGGGTGCAGCCATACCAGCAGTTAGATATTAAAAATAAACAAACTGGGGAAAAAAAACCAGGAGCTAGCAGCTCTGATTGAAGATGAACATGTATTGGGATTTCCAAAGGGAGAGCGCTTTGACTTCAGCACACGAATGACTGATTACATTTGTAAGACTGTTCACCTGCTTTGTACTTGAGTGAGACGATGCACTTTCAAAACCCCATCCCCAGGCGAGCGAGGGGCAGCTTTGGAAGCCGGGCACGAGGGTACGAGACGGACGCGAGTCACGCGCCAGGCGACGAAACGCAGTACCTGCTCACCGGGCGCCGTCTCTCCCGCCTGCTGCTTTCAGCACAGTTTGAAACAGAAATGCAAATACCTGGTTTTTATTAGTGACCCAGCTCAAACCACTTAGGTTTGATCGCAGAGATGCAGCGTTCACCAGAATAAATGTTTACTCAAGTGCCGGGAAGGCTACTATATCCCATAGGAGGAAGGAAACTGTTTACCCCTCCCTGCCAAAAAAAAAAAAAAAAAAAAAAATCACAGTTTTTCCTTCCCCTCCAAGAACTGTCAGGAAAGGCCATGAAACCTTTCCACAGACCCATCTGCCTGTCCCCACCAAACACTGTGCCCTGAGGACATCACCTGCCAGCCTTCCCCACTTGAAGCCTTTCTTCCACCAACTTGCAGACTGTTTCTCAGGAAAGGCCTATATCCTTGATCCCATGGGATGGGTTGGAAATGCAGAGCTGCCAGCTGGGTCCTGTTCCCCATGTTCCCCACACAGCCCTCAGCTGGTGAGAGCATCAGTGGGCCCTCACCCACCCTGGGGGCAGCCCCCGGGGGCTGCAGGGAGCTCAGCACAGCGGGATGTGGTCAGGGAGAGGGAACTTTTCTCCCCAGCGAAGAGAGACCTAACTGCTGGGCTGGAGGTTTTTCACTAAAACAATTTTTAAATCATCTCACCTCTTCCTTAAAAAATAAATAAAAATAATTTTAAAAGATGCTGCTGCTCGTTTTAATTTTTTTTTTTCATTTTTCCTTGTACCTGGAGGAAGCAGCAGCACCATGAGCACCGTGGAGTCAAGTCCTTTCCCCTGCTGCCAGCACAGGGATAAGGAGGAAGCCAAGGTGCTCACATCCTGCAGAACAAAGCCCCGGGCTGCCGCTCGGTGCCCTGAGGCACCAAGGAAAGGTTTGATTAACCTCGCTGTGAAACAGTGGGTATTACATTATGTGCCTTGTTAGACTTAATCCATAAGGATAAAACCATTCATTTAGATATAAGATGGATTCCTTATCTGGTGTCGTGAAATCAGATCAAAATTTAGCATCTGATCTGTGCTAATCTATGGTTTTGCTGCTTGGGGAAAACAGCGCAGCTCCTATCATCACCCTCGCGGGGTTCCTATGTTCCCATATACACTTGCATTTTAAGTAGATCCATAAAACCTGCCAATCCCACAATGGTGTGGTCGCCACAGCCCTAGGCAGTTTGCACAGCTTGCTGCAGGTTTCAGGGTTTTGCAGAGGTGGAGGCCGTCTGTGCCTGCCTGGAAGAGCAAAGGGGATGAGCAGGAACCCAGAAACACTGCAAAGGGGGCACAAGCCCTGCTGCTGCAAGTCCGGCACACCAGAAGTCTGCAAGCTCAGGTCCCCACCCAGGTCTCAGCCTCCTGCCCACAGTCGTCTGGTTGTGGGATTGGGGCCATCTGCAATGGAGGGACTTTTTACAAGGGGTAATGACTTTTAACTGAAAATGGGTAGATTTAGATTGGGCATTAAGAAGAAATTCTTCACGGAGAGGGTGGGGAGGCACTGGGACAGGTTGCCCAGAAAAGCTGTGGATGCCCCATCCCTGAGAGTGTCCAAGGCCAGGCTGGATGAGGCTTGGAGCAACCTGGTCTAGTGGAAGGGGTCCCTGCCCAGGGCAGGGGGGTTGGAACTAGATGGTCTTCGAGGTCTCTTCCAACCCAACCCGTTCTACAGTTCTGTGCATCACTGCCCTTAGCCACATGGCACCAGCTCCCAGACACCTCCCAGCAATGGCTCCACAGGCAGGGAGGCTCAAACCACTGGCAGGAAGGGCTGTGCCCATGGACCCTGCAACACCAGCAACCGTGGTTCATGCTCAGGGAAGAGCTGAACGCTCATCGGCGGCTCACACAGTGCTCGGGTCTGCGAGCCTGGAGCAGAGCCAGATCCCAGCGCATTCATGGGACAAGCCTTTCTATTACCAGCTGGGGTTTGGGCTAAGACCAGCGAGACAGGACCCTCCTCATTCACCCAACACGTATGGGATTTTGTGACTGAAGAGCTTCAGAAGCTACAAGAGGCCAACCATGATGAGCACTGCAGCCCCACTGCTGTAGGAAACCTTCACAAAGGGGCCCATTCTCGTGCAGGCAGGAGCTGCCTTTCCTGCCTTCACCTACCTGAGCAGGGCTTCTGCTGTCTCAGCATCAGTGATCAGGTTTCTGCAGAGCTCTTTGCCTTCTGCGCAGCTCTGCGACTTCCTCCTCCTTTCCGTTTTAGTGACTTCAGTTTTTCCACCCAGCACTGCAGTTTCCTTCAAATTCCAGATTTTACGGAGCAGCACCAGCAGCTTCCTCCTCAGTCTCATCTCTCTCCACTTGCTGGCAGGTTCATGTTCCTTTACAGCTTTTTTTCCTTGGACATGTGTAAGTCCACCTGATTGCCAGGTAACCAGCTTGACTGGTTTATTAACTGGTTTATTATTTTGTATTAACAAATTGCCCATTTTCCGCCCCCTCTCTTAGGTTGTTGGTTTGGTTTTATTTCCTAATCTGTATCTCATTCTCTACTTCTTTGGGTCCTGTCCCTCCTTTGCTACAATTCCAGGTCCATGCCCCCGAAACACAAGAGACTCCAGCTCACTGTCACCACACAGCCCACCCTGCAGCTCGCCCCACCATCTCACGCTTCACATTACGTTGGTTTTTACGTGGATGCCCTGTACAACCTCTAGTGCTCTCCACCTTCATTGATAGATGGAAGTCAAGCACAGAACTCCGCCACGCTGCCGAAAAACAGCAACAAGGTGCCCAAAGGCTCCTAAATTAACAAAGCTAATTGGTAGGTGAATCAGCTACTGTCCCTCTTCTCTCAGCTCCTTTCTCATCCGTCTGTCCTGAGGTTGTGCCGCTCTGGCACATCACTGCCTCTGGGCTAGGTGGGCTCCCAGAAGTTGGGAAGCCACTAGCAGGGGGCTGTAGCATCCCCTTCTGTCCACGGAGGGCACTCGGTACCACTGTGCGATGCTGCTTCTGTAGGGACGTGCCTGTGTGTTAATAAGACCCAAATGGAGAACGCCTGTGTTCTGCTTGGCTGCGAGACACTGCGTTAGTCAGATGTACGTGCGCAGCACGTGTTCGAGAGGAGGGTGGATTTTAATTTGCACATAAACTTTTAAAAGCTGTAGGTGATCTTCTGCGATACACTGAAAGAGATGATTAGGAAATGACAATTTAGGTGAGAGGCTCCATGTGGCTTCCATCAGCCTTGCAGAGAATCACAGACTTTACCAATACTGCAAGGTAATATAACGATTCCAGCAAATTTGTCCAACGGCTTAGACACCGTTCTGGCACCGGAGAAGATGTCTGTAAGTCAGACACCTGCTCGGCAGTCCCCGCAGCTCAGCCTTCTGTCGAGCAGTCACAGTGACAGAGGATCCCATTTTTGCTAAAATTCCACTTTGGAGCGTATCGAGCAGCTGACATCACCTGCTGAGCAAGTACCCGACCCTCTCCTTGAGCAAATCTCCAGCTCTTCCCATCCCCAGCTCCCACGCAGAAACGCTCTGTCTGGTGTAAGAAGCCCCAGGCCCGTGCTCCCACCGAAACAGCCCACAAAACCATTCTCAGGAGTGCAAACCCCCTCCCCTCCCTCCCTCCCCTCCATCCCTGCTGCACCCAGAGCGCTGCAGAACCTTTCAAGTCCCGCTGTGGGAACTGCCCTGCTTCACACAGCGTCTCTTCAAACAAGGTAGGCAGAAGCCTCTCCATCTCTGAATCTGATGTAATGGGGTGGTGAGATTTATCTACACAGGAAGCTTCCAACACAAGCCCTCCCCAGAGCTCTACCACTGTCTCGCACATCCTTTCAAGGAGGGCAATAAGAAGCAGTTTGTAAACCCTCCGACCACCCCAGGAGTCTGGACCCAGCAGCAGAGCTGTCCTCTCTCAGGACACCTCTCCTTGGCCTCGGTTTCCCCGCTGATGAAAAGGACTCCCATTCCCAAGGCACCAGGGCTCACCAGCCACTCCTGGCCCATCCCCAGTAAACTGCTCTCTCCCACATCTCTCCAGCCCAGAGTCCTTCCCGGCACTGGCCCCATGAGCACATGGATGCTGAGCCACCAGCTCAGCTCCACGGCCACAACGCTCCGCACACAGCATCTCTTCAGTGCTGCTAAAACATAAATCAGGAGCCAATTACATGAAGTGTAAAACAGAGGCAAAGAAAAGAGATTCATCCAAGGTTTTATGATCATTCCTCAGAAAAGAAGCGGGTTTTTTTCCTCTAGCATTTCTTTGTGTCACAGTGCCTCGCCGATTGGAAGAGCCTGCAGAGTTTTAGTCTGGCTTAAAACAAATCCATCTACAGCACCAAGGAGACTTCGGGTACCACTGAGAGAGGGTGGAGACAGAAACATTCATTATTTAGTGGAAAGCATATAAAATTTGATAGATCATAAATTCCTTTTTAAATGACACTGATTAGTCCCAATTGGTGCAGGAGTCAGCATTACCCAGGTCCTGACACCAGCTCAGGAGCTGGATGCACAAACTCCAGTTTTAAATTACTCAAATTTTAAATAAAAATAGTGAGGGCATTTTTTGTCATTCCCTGTGCCAGGATCATGTTCGAAAATTAACCATGCAAATGATTAATGAGTTCAGAAACAGTAACAGTTTTAGGAGAAGGTTGAAGGCAGGCAGTAAGAGTCAAGGGCAGCACTTTGGACAGGCTCCCAATTTCATACCCAGGGCTGAAAAGCACTGATTAAGTGTTATTAATGAAACTATATACCTGTGGATCTTATGTCATCATCTAATTTATGGCAGTAACCATGTGGTTTCTCACACAACTGCTTTCCTAGTGTCCACACTGCCTACTGCTTCGAGGTGCCAGTGCTGGTGGCAAGGGTAGGCACACCCCCAGGGCACCAGACTGCCAGGCATCTCCCATACTGCTGAGTCAGGCAATCACAAAAATGTAGGAGGGAGGGGATCAGTATTTTCCAGGTTGAAAAAATTTACAGCCATGACATCTATTCAGAAAAGACACTTCAAGGAAATTTGGGGGAAATGTGGCAAGTTGGATGACTGGCTTCTG
>NW_010243809.1:0-302 GCF_000690775.1 Eurypyga helias | reverse complement strand
TGCTGAACACACCCAGACCTTTGAATTTACTTTTCTTTCTAGCTGGAGGGACACTGAGATACACCCACAGCAAGACACACCAGTAAATACGGTCCAAGAGAGGTTGATGCGCATCTCCTTTTTTCCCCTGATAATTCAGAAAGAACCTCTTTCCAAAGCCCCAGCTAGAGACCACTCCACTATGGCGAGTACCCCCTCTTCTAACCAAGTATTGCCTTGAGAAGGGCCCCACAGGAGAAATGGGGAAGAGAGAGTGCTCCCGCCGAGGGAAATGGCATAACCAGCTTCAAGTACAGGCTGGG
>NW_010243808.1:488-1262 GCF_000690775.1 Eurypyga helias | reverse complement strand
CAGAGGCGGGGAGGAACCGCAGCCCTCTGATGTAGCAGCCTGCTGTGCACTCGTCTGCGATATCCAACAGCAATGGCACGAGGACCTCATTCTAATGGGGCATTCAAGTGTTTTCCCAGAGGATGTTACTCTCCAAGTGAAGTGACCTCAAGACACTTTCTAGCTTACATGGCTTTATCATGCCCCAAGACTGTCTGTTGGTATTTGTGTTCACGCAGTTCCATCTCCCCACACACACTCAATCATACAATACACACATGGACGGTGACCTGGTCATTGGGTGTCTCTCTGTGGACGGACAAATAAACTCTGTCGGTTGGGATGAGAGCCCAGTCTTGGACATGTTGGTTTTAACTGTCTGCTCTGGGATGATGGCCCTGGGGCAGCTTCCCCAGTGTGTCCAGTGATCACAGTCACAGCCCAGACCCTGCTCTGCGGGTCCTTCATGTCTCTCACAGGAGCCTGGCTCTGCCCCTACACTACATGGTCAGACACATGAGCTGTTGACTGGTGTTTTCCTCTCTGGGGAACTTGCCAGCCAAGCCATCCCAGTCCATCTCTGAATCTGGCCACTTCCCTGCAACGTCCCCAGCCAAGCCCATCACCACAGCCCTTCAGGGACTGGTCCCACAGCAGAGAATGTGCTGAGAAGAGAGAGCCTGTTTATCCAGCCAACACCCTGAGGAGATCTCCACCCAAGGCAGCTTACAACCCCAGCTGCCAAACCTGCTCCCCAGTACAGCATAAGAGAATTGGCCTAGGGGATCTGCAGCA
>NW_010243808.1:0-396 GCF_000690775.1 Eurypyga helias | reverse complement strand
GCTCTTCTGCTGGGACAGCCACCTCCCAACAGAGCCTTTACCCAAGAGAAGTTCATTTATACTAGTCTGGCCAGCCAATCGCACGCACACCCACCCCCAAGGCTCCCTCCAGTCCCCGAGCTCAGGGTGCAGCTCATCAGAGTGAAGGGCCTTTTCTGCCAGGGCCATACTGTTCTGGCTGGGAGGCAGGCCCAACTCAGGGTGGCTACTGCTCCATCCCCATCAGTGCACAGGCGCTGCCCTTGAATCTCTGGAGAAGGTCTTGGATAAAGGATGTTGGAAAACAAATATGGTGCAAGGTCCCTTATTTTCATTGAACAGAAAGAGAGAGAGAGCATCTGCTTATTTAGACAAAGTCTAAGTCACAAAAAATCTGAGTCACATATAACAAGGTGA
>NW_010243807.1:603-1757 GCF_000690775.1 Eurypyga helias | reverse complement strand
AGTCAGACCCAGAGATCCCGAGAGTTGAAGCCCGAGGGCCGGACCCTGAGCACTGCCACAGCAGATTCCAAACGAACCCTACTGGTGATAGCAAGACCGAGAAAACTAGACAAACCCATCAACTCCCTCACGAATGAGCTAGCACAGGAGCTAGTGAAGCAGCTAACGCAGGAGTCAGGGAGAGGGTTAGCAGGTGCCAGGAAGTAAATGAGAAAGAGAGTAATGGCTCTGTGACCCTCTCCTCGCCTCTGCCCCCAGCATGACGTACTATGGAATGAAATACTTCCTTGGTCAGTTGGGGTCAGGTGCCTGAACTGTGTGTCCCCTGCACTGCCTGTAGCGAGACAGCGAGAGCTGGGAACGCAGCTGCAGTATCAGAAGTGGAGAAAGACCTTGAATTCAGTGCAGGCATTCCCCAGCACCAGCTGAGAACTTATCAGTGCTGCTCTCTGCAGCCAGGAACAGCTTCCTAGAAGCCACGGTAAAGGGAGTTAACTCTTTCCTGACTGAATCCAAAACATGGGATCCCATAAATCCATGAGGAGACCGTGAGCAGGCCTGTGATCCCACCACCTTCACATACACCCAGTCATGAACCTCTGTGTTGTGAGCATGATCCTAAACCCACAAGCCTAGCATGCCATCATGGTCCCCATGAGGATGTCTTGGCCATTTTATTTCTTCTGCAACACTGCTAATACCACAACTGCTGCCTTACAATGTCCCAGCCCTTTGACTTGAATAGACATGATATTAGAGACAAGAAAATATAACCTCCGAAACCAAAATCTGCCTGTCTGTGATTTTCTTGATGCACAAGTTCAACCACCTCTTTTTGAAAACTGTTTTGCCTATCTCTGGCACTGTAACGCAACACACACACAGTTCAGGTCCCTGACAGAGTCCCAGTCCTAAGCAATGAAGCTGTAATATGGCTATAACTTAAAAAAAAAAAAAAATTAATAATAATAATAATCAGCATCAGCAGCATCAGCATCATGAAGTTTAAAAAAAAAAAAAATCATGCATTTCCTCTAATCACTCTAACAAACAGCCTTATCCATCTTTTACAGTGTCCAAACTACCATATTCAGCAGAATTGCTCTCTGTGAATCCTAAAGTAGTCATGAGTCTTTTAGGTCTTTCTATTCCCT
>NW_010243807.1:0-569 GCF_000690775.1 Eurypyga helias | reverse complement strand
GCAGTTTCCATGATATTGCCCTGGACCACACAGTCAAACAATTGGGATATTTCTGCAATGATTTTCTACCTACCCTTTTTGGCACATGCTTTTGTCCTGCATTGAGTCACTGTGGGACCTATGAGTTGAATGAGTGTAAATGAAGCTTCACAATGTTAGTGTTTCTCTCATTAGCAATACACAAATAATTCCCAGCATGGTGAGCAAGGAAGGAAAAGTTTTATGGGGAGGATACTGCCAAGTTTCCATTTCCTGATCTCCATTTCCTTGTAAAATAAAATAAAATAAATAATAATAATAAAAAACCAAACCCACAACTGCAAACTAATTCAAAATCTGATAACCAGATAAAAAATTCTGATCAAGGTAAATCAAGGTATTAGAAGGATTTCACATAATGCAGTGATTCTACTCCAGTAGACACATTCCGGTCAATATTACTGAAAAAATTAAATTCTAGGGTACTTTAACATATAGGAAAAGCCACAGAGGACAGAGGTTCATTGCCTTCCGTACTCTCCAGTCCCTGCAAACTCTGGATGACGTTTAACACACTAGCCATGCTTGTG
>NW_010243806.1:2815-4394 GCF_000690775.1 Eurypyga helias | reverse complement strand
TCCAAACCAAACCAAACCATTCTGTTATTCCATAAATGGCCTCCGTGGGTATGAACAGTGGGCTGGGACTGGTTTGGGAGGAACATGGGGTGCTGAGGTAGCATAGTTGTGGATCCTAAAACAGTTTTGGAAAGGCAGTCACTGACTCCGGGCACCACACGTTCTGCAATTGCTAGATGAAGGATGCCTGGGCCTGTAAACACTGTGGGTTTCCTCTCTTACAGATGTGTTCGTCTGTGGGGGCTATAACGGAGAAGTGATTCTGGGAGATGTTTGGAAGCTGAATCTGCACACTTTCCAGTGGGTCAAGCTGCCAGCTGCCATGCCGGAACCCGTGTATTTTCACTGCGCCGCTGTCACACCAGTGAGTGACTCCTTTCTTTCCTCCATAGCTGATGTTCCAGCCCTTTGTCCAGGCTCTCTGAGGGTTGTGTGGGCTGCAGATAGAGCTCAGCCGATGTTACCAAGGAGGTGACGTCCACGGGATGCAGCATCTTTATTTCATCAGTGCAGTGAAGCCACTGCATTGACTCCTTTTACTCCTGCTGCTGTTCAAACAGCTGCAGCACACGGTATATTCTGATTTCCGAAAGCAGCGATGGGGCGTTTTTAGCTTTAAACCCTATCAGCTCCAAGGGGTGGAATCACAGAATCATGGAATGGTTTGGGTTGAAGGAACATTAAAGACCGCCCAGTTCCAACCCCCCTGCCATGGGCAGGGACACCTTCCACTAGACCAGGTTGCTCCAAGCCTCATCCAGCCTGGCCTTGGACACTCCCAGGGAGGGGGCATCCACAGCTTCTCTGGGAACCTGTCCCAGTGCCTCACCACCCTCTGCAGGAAGAATTCCTTCCTGATATACCATATAAACCTCCCCCCTTTCCATTTAAACCTGTTACCCCTTGTCCTGTCGCTACAGTAATTCCATGTTTGAACAGCAGTTCCTGTTTCCAAAGGAAAAAAGGCAAAAATACTCCCCCAGGTAAACTGGTTTTGGAAACCACTGACGGGAAGGTTAGTACTGCTGGAGCTTTCTCGCCCCGACTCGAAGCTCAGAGACCCGTGTGTGGCAAGCAGCAGGCAGCAGAAGATGCTTTTAGCTGCGCCTTCGGCTGCTCCTCGCCTTAGGGCAGCGTGCGAGGGCAGAGATCGAGTTCTTCGGTTCTCAGGGCAGGCATCACCTAGTTTGGAGGTTGTTATAAATGCAGCGCTCTCTGGGAAGCTGTCGGCCTGACAGAGGTGTTTCCCAGGCAGCTCGGCAGGTGCCTGGACAGCGGGAAAGGCTCCTTGCTTTTCCTCTACGTTGGAAAAACGCCACTCGCAAACCAGAGCAGCAGCTGAGCTTTTCCTGGCTCTGCGTTGGCGTCGTTCCTGGAGCAGGGTTGTGCTGAGCCAGCAGAGGGAATGCAGCCTGTCTGTGCATGGGGTGGTTCTAGCTTAACAGAAAACACGTTCTTTTTAGCCAAAACCTGCGTATGGCTCTGTACTGAGTTACTAACGCTTTGCCCTGCTCCCAAAGTCAATTTTTTATCATGGAATGGTTTGGGTTGGAAGGGACCTTAAAGACCATCCAGTTCA
>NW_010243806.1:1871-2494 GCF_000690775.1 Eurypyga helias | reverse complement strand
AGCTTCGGGAGCATCGCCGGTGCCTCCTCTGGACTCCCTCCAACCGGTCTATATCCTTCTGATGCTGAGTGCTCCGCAGCTGGACACAGCACTTCTTGGGGTAGAAGTCACCTAAACCAGAGAGCAGAGCACTCTAAGCTAGGGGAGATGTGCTTTAGGATGACACGTGCCCTTCAGCAGCGATTTCTCCCCTCGGCTGCATGAGGAGCCCGGGAAGAATGGCTCCTGTTGCCAGCAGGTGAAGGCCAGCGAGATAAATCTCCCTCTGTGATTAACCAGCTGGGAATGCAGACGGCCAACTCCGGGTTTCCCCTGGCTGTGTCGCTCCTCGGCACCTCCTGGCGTGGCAGTTTGGTCTGTGTAACTCCCCTCTCCCCTTTTTCCCCCTCTAGGCCGGCTGCATGTACGTGCACGGAGGGGTGGTCAACATCCACGAAAACAAACGGACTGGCTCCCTGTTTAAAATGTGGCTGGTGGTGCCCAGCCTGCTGGAACTGTCGTGGGAGAAGCTCCTGGAATACTTCCCTCATCTAGCAACTCTCTCCAGATGTCAGCTTTTGCACCTTGGACTGACGCAGGGCCTCGTTGAGCGGCTGAAGTGAGAACAGCTCACGCTTCTGTCC
>NW_010243806.1:0-1854 GCF_000690775.1 Eurypyga helias | reverse complement strand
AGAATCCCTCCCCGCCCCCGCCGCCCCCTTCCGATGGATACCCCGCGGATGGTCTCGCTAAGGACACGGAGGAGCCTGCTCAGCGCCTTACTCGGCACATTCCTCGCTGCCTTTCTGGAAACGTTCAAGTTGTTGAAAATCCCCCTTTTAATTTATGGGTCTCTAAACGACACCGTTAATTAAACTACTCCCTGGGACTCACCCGTAGCATCCAGCCACCGAACTGCCATCGGCACGTGCCGGGGGGGGGCGGGGAGCTTCGCCAAGGTCCGAGCCCCTGCTCACGCGCGCTGCCCCCAGCTTCCCATTTCCACGCCAGGAACCTAAGGGGGGACGTTCAGTGCAGAACGGCCGCCGACCCCTGCTCTCGGTAATCCTCGTTCCCCCTAAGGCCCAGCTGAGCTCTCCCTCTCTCCAACGGGGCCTCGGAGGCTCTGCTGGCGTTTCACGGGCACGTTCCCGCCTCTCGGGGCTGCGGAGGACGGCCGCAGGGTCGCACGGGGCGGCGAGCGAAGCTTTGCCTGCGCCGTGAGTTGAAACGCCCCGTGTCCCTCGCCTTTCCCACGCCGAAAGGCTCCGCTCGCTGGGCTACCGCGTGGTGTCCTTGGCGTGACACTGGAAGAGGTTTTGCCGAATCTTCTTTTAACCGTTTCTGCTCGCATCCTCCAAACGAGCCAACCGCAAAACTCGCCCCGTAGGTGTCGGACCTCCCTTCTGACCTGCGGCGTGTCCTACCCGGTGCTTGGGCACCAGCCATCCGTGCCGCCTCGGCCCCGGCTGGCAGCATCCGCCCCTTGACGTGGACCAGTAAGCTTTCCGTTTCCCTTCCTCCCTTCCCTCGTCGGCGTTCCTCTGCGGGTGGGGGGGATCTTACTGCTGCCTGTGGTGCTAAGCCAGTTTTGTCGGTGGCTTTCTGGGTCCTCGGGAGCTCGTGGATCGCTCATCCCGGGAAACGCAGCACCAAAAAGAGGCGAGGGGGAACAGCTCTCCCTCTTTTTGCGAGGGCTGGTCAGCTCTGCCTGGGCAGGAGAGGAAGGGATGTCTGTCCCTCATCCCTCTAAGTGGCCGCTGAACTCCGAGCAGCTCCCCTGGGCTGGCATCACGCTTGGGAAAAGTCCTTCTCATCCGAAGACCATTTTTAAGTGCCTTTTTTTTCTTTTTAAATCAGCTTTTCCTAGTACCTTCTCCTTCCAGCATCCAAGGAAAGGTTCGACGATGGGGTTTTAGTTTCAAGAGACTGCAGTCACATGTGAATAAACCATCGCATCGTCTTCGTGGTGTCAGTCTGAACAGCACCCGCTGATCGAGTCACCGCCACGCTGGTGGGGGGCGCCCACCCCCACGTCCAGTTGACGTGTTAGCACTTGCCCCTGTGTTAAGCTTCCCTTCTTCCTGGGGATGAATTCTTTTCCCCCCTTCGGCCTCAGCTGCTGGTTTTTCCCCCCCAAGGCCCAGAAAAAGAGTTGTGCATCGCAGCTGAACTGTTCTGTGGTGCTTGGGATCACAGAAAGCGGCAGCAGCTGCTTGTAGCTCCGTCGCATCCGTCCCCTTGGCCGTGCAGCTCCCAGGACAAAGCTGGGAAGCCCAGCAGCACTGTGCGACTCCTGCAGCCCCCCGACCCTGGGTTTGGGCTGGCCAGCAGACAGAAAGCCGCTGGCTCCTGGAGAGCTTTATCGGAGTTACACACTCGCCACCCCTTCCACATCTCCCTGTTGTGCGCTGCAGCGTCCCACCGCTCCTGGCTCGGGGGCTGACCCCAGACCGTGCTGGCAGCTGCGGGCTGGGGAAGGGGCTCCCTGCTCTCCTTGCCCCTGGCTTGTGGGGTCTTCTCTGTGACGAGTGGCGTTCCTCAGG
>NW_010243805.1:0-1202 GCF_000690775.1 Eurypyga helias | reverse complement strand
ATCGCCCCCACCCACGTGCAGGACCACGAGTCAGAACTTTGAATCCTTTTCTGTGCCAGCTCTGAAGTTTCATGACTACCCCTGTGCCAGTTCTCCAAATCCGGGAGGAAGAACTGTGTTTCCTAAGTGACCAGCGTGATCCCTGTCCCTCGTCTCCCCCTGCCACAGAGACACAGGCAGGGAGGAATGTGTGCAGGAGGAAGGGAGGAAAACCTACCAGCTTCTCACGAAGTTTTAGCACCAGGTCTACGATCTCCACCTCCGACTTGTCCTTCATCCAGGCCACGATGTTCTGAAGAGAGAGAACAGCTTTCTTCAAGGATAGTTCTTCCCTACAGAAGCTTTTCTCTAAGAGAGACCCCTAAGCAAAGCCTGAAATAAAGTGAGGAAGAAGTTTCTCATCCTCTCTCGTAACTCTGCTCGCAGCACTCTGGCCCAAATGCGCAAGACCGAGCTCTGCCCACTCTTCTGCCCGGGACGGCATCCCGCTCTTGCCCGCGAGAGTCAAGGACAGACGGAGACGGCGCAGGGTTCCCCTCCTGCAGTCGGCACCGTGACCCTCGTGCTGTGCTCGGAACGTAAAAGCAGCCCGCCAGGAGGCCTGCAGAGAAGGAGCCAGCACGGGCACTGCCCACGCGGCGCTCGAGCAGCCGCGCAGCGGTGGGATGCCCGAGCTCTGCCGCTCACCCAGCAGCTCCGGGGTTGAAGGGACTGTGCCAGCAGCCCCCGCTAAAACCTGCCTGGTTTCACTGGGCCTTAAGCCAGCGGGAGATGATGCTCCCCGGCCGGCACTGCTGGCATGGGATGGGTGAAAACTGCTGGCTGGAAGCAGCCGGAGAGGCCCTGCGCTGCGGACAAAGCTGGGGAGCCCCTGTGTTCTCATCCCCTGCGTGCCCCCCGGGCACAGAGCACTGTCACCTCGCCGTCAGGGCGGAACCGAGAGGTGACAGTGAGCTCCCGGGACAGCAGAGCCCCCAGCGCCCCAGTTTCAGGGCTGCGACGTCGGGGGTTGGTATCAACACCCGCAGCTGGAACGTACCGCTTCGCAGATGGCCTCCAAGTGAAGGGCCTCCAGCTTCTGGGTCATTTCCTTGTGCCTCTGACGGTACCAGCCGTCAAAGTTGGGAGACTTGAAGAAACGCCTGCAGAAAGGGAGGTGACACTGAGAAGGGGACAGAGAATCATGGAATCACGGAATGGTT
>NW_010243804.1:710-1219 GCF_000690775.1 Eurypyga helias | reverse complement strand
CCCAGGGGCAGGACCTTGCACTTGTACGGACCAGCGGGCAGCACGCTCAGACCGTGACAGGTGCTGGGAGGGACAAGGACTCAGTTTGGGGGTGTGGCTGGGGGGACCCCTCCGCCGTGCTGGCCGCAGGGCACTCACGCCTTCTCCAAGTGCCTCCCAGTACCCCCCAGTATAACGCAGTGTCCCCCCCCCAAATGATCCAGTGGCCCGCAAAATGGCCCAAGAGAGGGCAACACCTCCCCCAACAAAGCCCAGTGGCACCCAGTATGGCTCACAGTCCCCCCGGAATGGCCCAGTGACCCCCCAGAATAGGCCAGCACAGCCCACCACCTCCCAGGATGACCCCTGAATGGCCCAATAGCCACCAGTATGGCCCAGTGCCCGCTAATGCAGCCCAAATGCCTCTCTGCACAGCCTAACGCCCCCCAGTACAGCCCCAGTGCAGCCCAGTGACCCCCAGTACAGAAACAGTATGGCCCATTGCTGCCCAGTATGGCCCAGTGCCTCCA
>NW_010243804.1:0-205 GCF_000690775.1 Eurypyga helias | reverse complement strand
CCCAGTACAGAACTAGCATGGCCCAATGCCCTCCCAGCACTCCCCAGACAGGCTTCAGGACAGCCCAGTGCCTCCCAGTTCGGCCCAGTGCCCCCCAGTCCGACTCCACGACCCAGCCCCGCCCGCCCGGTGCGGAGGCGGGGCCTCTGTGAGGGGCGCGACCTATGACTGGGCGCGGTCTCCTCGAGGGGCGGGGCGCGCCATC
>NW_010243803.1:25311-30770 GCF_000690775.1 Eurypyga helias | reverse complement strand
ACAGCTGTGTTGCAGCCGTATTCCTGAGGGCATCCCGCCTCGCAAAACCGCTCCCTGCAGCAGGAGCGCAGCTGGGAAGCCTGGTGGGATTCCTGTGTCCACTAAACCCCTCCGCGCTTCGCGGCCGGCAGTATCCTCTCTCCCATCCCGAAGGCCTCGGGGAGAAGGAAGCGTTGGCGAGCTGCTCTGTGCTTTGGTCCCCGCCGCAGCGCGGGGTCAGACCCCGCTGTCCCATGCCAGATGCTCCAGACCTGGAGAGCAGTGGACGTGCGAGCAGATCCTAAGTTTTATCTTTAAGTAACTGGGTGTAAGGTGTCCAGTACCTTCCTCCTGGAACAGGTTGCCCAGAGAAGCTGTGGATGTCCCATCCCTGGAAGTGTCCAAGGCCAGGCTGGATGAGGCTTGGAGCAACCTGGTCTAGTGGAAGGTGTCCCTGCCCCTGGCAGGGGGCTTGGAACTGGATGCTCTTTAAGGTCCCTTCCAACCCAAACCGTTCTGTGATTCTGTGATTCCGTGTCCAGCAATAGCCTTCATTTCCACACACCGCTGGCAGCATCCAAGACTCACAGTCTGACAGAAAAAAGATGCTCTGGAGAAAACACAAGTTCCTCCATGAACAGTTCCTTCCTATAAACCATTCCTTTCCCTCCCAAGAGCGAGAGCCCTTGGATGATGAGTAAAACCGAACACTTTTTTTCCTCAGAAGGGCTGCGGAAGCTGCCTGGCAACGGAGCGGGGGAATCACATGCTCCGGATGGGCTGGTGGAGCAAGTGCTGGGGTCCTTGGGGCGCCTGTGGTGCCAGTCATATCCCGATACTTCCTCATGCGGCCCAGCTAATGCAGAGGGCAAGGGCTCTCGATCTCTGGGCCACTGGATACCTTCCACCAAGCAGAATCAATTTTCTTCTTCAGCAGAGGAGGACATGCAGCACAGCTGCAGTTATATGGGTGCAGATCCATAAATTAGGTATTTAGGTAGGATTTAGGTGCATAAATCCTGCCTAATCCCAGCATGTGCCTTCCTTAGGCAACTAAATTTGCCAAATGCCTTCCTTAGGCAACTAGATTTGCTAGTACCTTGCCTTGCAGCCTTCTTTCTGCTTTGCCTATGGGTAGAATTTCTGCTATCTTGGTAAAACCAAGAGCGCGGTAGCTAAAATATGTCAGAGCCTGGCTGAATTCTGGGGCGAGACGTTGCTCCAGCTGCCGCAGAGGCCTGGTAAGTCAGCACGTTCAGGCCGTGCCGAAGAAGGACTCACAAGGTTAGTTTCCGTATAACTCACAGCAAAGAGATTGGCGGCAGAATCGCTGCCACGAACACTACAGAAAACCTCTTCAGCCTGAAGGACGAAGGGCATTTAAAACCATGTCACTCACTTCCCAGGAAAATGCTTTTGCTCCAAGCTGTGAGCTGTTCTGAAGCTGAGACTATGAGTATACTGAAGGCACTCCTCCTCCCCTTTGAAGTCACATTACTTGGGAAATATAATTATTGGACTACAGGGTGGTGACATGATTTGCTGGTCTCATGAACACAGAGCTCATCCAGGGAGTGATGGAAGATCTTGGTTCTACCCCATTGTGCAGGGACTCTAATATCTTTTATGTTAAACAGTCATCACATAAAACCCGGCATTAGTTCTGGAACACATGGGAAGCACATTATGACTGTATTTACAGGAACTAATCCTTCAAGATGCCATGCACCGTGAACTCGCGGGGATTTCTGGGAGCCCAGAGTCTTAGCATTTTGTTGGACTGAGCTCATGAACTCCAAACAGTGCGAGGGAAATGACACCTGCATCGTTTGTGCAGGCTGGCGCCTGTGTTTTTTTCTTTCTGAAGGCTGCTATTGGCTCCACAGTTAAAACTTTTGCTTCAAAGTTAGTCTGAGAGTTTGATAAAAACAAATCACACATCGACTTTTCACAAAGTTCACTAAGAGCACGTCTTTTCTACAGTCAGATAAGTGCTTGAGTGCTTTTTAAAGAAGGACTCAAGAATATATTTTTAAAAGCCACACCACCGAGGGGAGTAAAAATACCTTTTAAAAGCAGTTTATATCACCGTAACAACTCCATGCATAATTTAATATACTACATGTTGTACCTTTCACATCATTCTTTTTTGCTATAAAAATGAGGTACAGATTCCAAACGTGAAATTGTCACGCTGGTTTGTAAGACTCAGAGAAATCCATCAGGATGCTCCCATCTGGCCAACATTTTTTTTTTCCCTAGAGGAGGTGAAGATGATCAGTTGAAGTGGTGATCACCACTGAGACAACTCTGTTTTTTGCAGGTATGGCCTGATCTATCTGCCTCTCCCATCACCAATGGGAAGTGGGCAGAGAATGTGGAATAAATTGTTAATCTGTGTGCAAGGCAGAGCCCACCCACCAGTTAATTGGCGACCCACCACTGGGATCTTGGGATAAAGTAAAAACCCAGCTCCACTGAGCTTTTTCCTGTTCCCCATTCTAATCACCTTTTTTCCTTTCTTTTTCACCTCCTCATGACAGCAGCTTTCCTAGCAACTCCCTCAGGGTCAGGGAGTACTAAAGGAGCAGTAAGTTTATTGATGTTTTTAAAAAAAAAAATCATTTTGGCTCAATAATGTATTCATAATCAAAATATTTAAAATTCCTGAGGCAAAAGAACCCTGCCCATAAAACAATGAATCCCTTTAAATGAGATTAATTAAAAAACAGCATGGGGAGGACATTCACTGACTAAGACTCAATGGAGAAATCCACCCACACCTCTCCCAACAGGTATGAGGTGACAATGAACATAGGACAAGCCAAGAATAAAAGGGCTACATCCAAGCATAGCATCTGACAAAGCCAGTAGCCTCTGAAGCAGGGAGTGGACTGCAGTCCCAATGCTCCACCTAAAACCTCTTCACAGAATTGTGTTCGTCAGGGTTGATTCTGTGTATTCTGTCAGTATGAATCAAATTGGATGAGGTTATTTCATGGAGTCTGTGACTCTGCAAGTTTTATGCTGTTTAACTAGCAAGACTTGCTTAACATCGCAAGGAAAGACCATGGCTGGGTGGTGCTGTTTTATGTTACGCATTCTCATGAGGGAGCTGCTTCCGAAGGGTGGCTTCCTTTTTGCCCCATCCCTCAACATGAGGTTTTCTTGCCTCTGTACCAATACTGCAGCCCACGGTGAATTAAATTGGTTTGCTGATCTGGTGGAGAATAAATCACCAATCCTCTCAAATAATTTGTTTCCCATCAGATCAATAAGCTGATCCAACTCATTCTGAGGCCAGTTGATAACTAGAGCCAACACATGGGCTGGGAAGAGAAGAACCACTGCTTTTAGTATACATTCCTCAGTGACAGATGGGTGGAAAACCAACACGTACACTGACTGACGTTCTCTGGAGTCAGAGTGTCTCCGTGTAGATGAAAGAAACAATTAGCCTAGGTCAGAGGAAATAAGAAAAAGGAAAAAAGCTGTTTAGCACAACCTCTGCAGACCTGTCAGTAGAATGGAGCCTCTCCTTTCTCTAAAGAACCTGATAACAGTTCAGGGCTCCTGTCTGGTAACTGAAGGCTGCAAGTTTTTAGGGGTCACTGGTACAAGTGGCATGGTAGTCCTCTTCTGGGTTAGTGTAAAGCATCACCCTGACTCGACGAGCGTTGGGTCATTAGCCTCCCTGTCATCAGCACGAGATATCCTAGCAGGCTGTTTTCACAGGCTGTGAGATACGGGCCTAAAGCCTGCACTTACTCAGGCAGTAGAAACAAAGCGTTTATTTTACAGTTTAATAAGTTTTGCAACCTGTGCTTGACAGAAAAAACAGTTTTTCTCACTTCAAAACGTTTTTGGTTTTATTCTTTTTTTAGCCGCAATTAATGATTTCCTGGTATAGCTATGTTTTGTGAAAATTTTCTTAACTTTGGGACAGTGAATCCAAATATGAAGCCAATTTCTTTTAAAGATCTTGCCAGACAAGTACAAAACAAACTCCACAGCCAGAGCAACTGACTTGCTTTTCCCTGGCAGGCAATATCAGAAATGCAAAAGGGCTTATTACTCTCCAAACCAGCATCTTGTCAGAATTATATTGTCCATTCCTTGCAATTTTGAACAGAGAACACTCGTGTTGTGACAAGTTTCTTTTCAGAGCCCAGTTACCTTGCTGTCCAGATCATGTATACTGTGATGAGCTTCTCGACGTCTTCTAGCCTGAAATGACGGATACCGTAATCGGGACCTTCGGGTTTCTTTTATAGATCATATAATATTCAATGTCTCAAAAAAAGGTTGAGGCCTCAAGATCAAGAGCTGCTTTGCTGGAACATTCTTTCTTCCTTTTCACACCATTTCACGGCCTTCTTGTTTAGGAAACCCTCAAGCGTGCCATAGTGATGGTTGTCTGTGACCTTGCACGGCAGTCAAATCACATTGTAACATCACGTTTATTACCAGGATTAGTTTAAAATAATATTAATAAGGAAAGAATTTGTGAAGGAAATGCAGTGATCTCAATAGCCCACTTGTCCTCTCACTAGCAGTTGTTGGCCACAGCTGGCTGAAGCCAGGAAATTTCATCTTTCAAATAACCCTCTCATCTGAATCACCTAGAAGAAAATCATAGACAGTACATCACAAATAAATTCTCTGTCTCTCAGCTGGCTCCTCTGTTTCACAGATCCCTTCACTATCTGGTAGACTACGGCATCTGCTTTTCTTCACACAGTTCTCTTCATTGCTGCTGTCCAACTCCACAAAAAAAATGCTCTGTTTCAAATTCTAGGAGATGCAGAAGTTTTCTCTGTTGTGGAAGAAGCAGAAGATGACCTATGTTTCTCCTAAGAATTGTCTTTGTTCAGTACTTGCTTGAACAAATAAGGAGAAACTTCATGTGGAATATCTGGGACGGCTTCACCTATAGTTTGCATAATGTGAGATATACAGAACCCTATGGCTGCAAGGGCTTTTACTTATGTGATCTTTTCTCATATGCATTTCCTTTTTTTTTTTTTTTTTTTAAGTGGGGCTAGTAAGAATTTGCAGTATTTCTGAATTTAGCACTACTAACTGTATAATGAATTTTAAGTTATCCTCATTAAACTTTCAGGAAGTGGTAGTCTGTTTTCAGAGTAAGGCAAAATAATAGTGTTTCACCCTTGAGAATTTCGTAGACACCCTTGTTGCTATCTTTATGGCATTTTCCATAAAGCCATTATGTTGTGGATACCTTGGCCTTGAAGTGCTTTAAATCATACTATTTTTGCAAGGCAGTTAACATCATAATCAAATTATGGCCCATTTTCTGTCATTACCACAGTTGGTGTAACACATATGTCAGTCTTTATGCAGTAGACACAAGATTACCAGTGTAGCAGTGATATTCTGTAATAGTTCTATCACAGAATAACAAGAAAAGTATTCTATTTTTACTCTGTAATTTTCCCAGCATCATAGGCAAATGCAGG
>NW_010243803.1:13514-25280 GCF_000690775.1 Eurypyga helias | reverse complement strand
CTCTGACCCGGCTGAACTAAAGTCTCCTTGAATATATTTAGACACGAGCTAGTAGCTGTTCCAACACTTGTGTTGTTAACAGGAGTCACCTTTTATCGTCTTTACACTTTCTTTCTGGCCTGGACTGTTTACGAGAAATTCTATACTTATTTTGCTATATTTTCATGTACTTCAGCTTTCCTATGCCCATCTTCTTTACTTCATGGACTCCTGTTCTTACCTAGTTTCAGCTCTCCCGGTGGGAGGTAAGACAGACTTTTGTTCTTTCACATTTGTTTCCTTTACGTCTGATTTACATTCTGCTCACAGTAAGAATATTTTGTTCACTGCATGACATGAGTTTTACCTACTTGTTCTGGATAGGTATATAACTGAAAAAAAATTATTGAAACTTTACTTGCAAAATTGTGTCCAACTCATACTCACGATATTTCAAGATTTTTCTGACAAAAGAAAGATGTCTCCCAAGGCCACTTTTACAGCAGCAGTGGAATAGTCAATATAGTCTGTGGTGCAGTCTATATTCTAACCTAGGTACCTGTATCCGCTCAGTTGAATCACTCCTTGAGCTGTTCTGACTACAGTAACTAGCACTCTGCTAACAACAATGGGATTCTTCCCTAGGCAGAAGTAGAGACCTACTCAGAGGAGACAAATCCCATCTGAAACACAACTATCATTTGAACAGTTCCCACAAAGAGCTCCCCATGTAGAATATTTCTTTTAAAGATGCTTGTGGTCACTGATGGAAAGCTTTTGCTAAATGTTTTTGCTTTTTATGAATATAGTTGTGCATTTTCTTCCAGTCTCTTCCATTACTTTTGAAAATTTGCTCTGGTTCATTGCATTTTTTAGACGTCAGATCTGTTCTGCTTCCTCATTTTGTGATGTGGTTCTGTAGCATCAGCTGGCTTCCCTTTCAAAACTTGTAATCAGATCTAGCTCTGTTCTGCAGCCAAGTTAAATCTCACAGTCTTTACTAAGCAAAAACTGTGCTCTTCTAGAAGCCTTTTCCTGAGTTTTGGGTCTCTATCCCTATAGTATTCTGATCTCAGATCTGATTTTGAAAATGATGCATTCGTCAGTACTTTCAAATGTTATAAGTATCTTGAAAGATTTCCTTTTTGGTTTCAGTTATACAACTGGTATGTCTCAAATATTCCAGTTTTTGCAAGAGTTCAATATTTTCTCAAATCTCTATAGCACAGGATTTCTCATTTGCAATCTGGTGCTTCCGGTCTTGCAGTACTCAGAAAGAGAGTTACCTTAATTCATCTTCCTTTTCATCAGTCTTATCTCCTTTTTAAAGAAAAAATGTGTTATTTGATTGAATCACCTCTAACCATATCCTCCATTTATGGAGAATGTAATCTGCTTTGAACTTTTTTAGTTTCTGCTCTATAGTGTTCTCCACTTACCACTTCTTCCAGTTGTTTATTTCTCTGTGCTGTCTTTCATTTTTACCTCTGCTAGTGCTCTACATATAAGGCTTTTAATTTGCATTAAAGAAGATTCATAGAATTCACAGAATCTTTAGGTTAGAAAAGGCCTTTAGGATCAAGTCCAACCGCTAACCTAACACTGCTAATACCACCACTAGAACGTGCCCTTCAGCACATCATCCACATGAGGATGAGGTCTCTTAAACACCTCCAGGGCTGGTGACTCGGCCACCTCCCTGGGCAGCCCATTCTAATGCCTGACAAGCCTATCAGTCAAGAAATTTTTCCTAACATCCAACTCCCGTGGTGCAACTTGAGGCCATTTCCTCTTGTCCTATCACTTGTTACTTGGAGAAGAGACCAACCTCCTTTCAGGGAGTTGTAGAGAACGGTAAGGTCTCCCCAGAGCCTCCTTGAGGCTAAGCAACCCCAATTCCCTCAGCTGCTCCTCACAGGACTTGTTAAGATGCTAGGTTAGTGATCAAAAAGATGTCTTTAATACCACTAAAGGGTATCATGCATATATATTAAAGCAATAAAGATACAATAGAGGAAGGAATTTGTGAAGGAGAAACTAGGAATGCTCCATTAAGCCAGTTGCTGGCACCAAGTGTTACTGACAACAGTTGCTGTATCGGTGAGCATTCCATCCTCTAAGGCAACGGGCCCCTTGGTTACAACCAGTACCCACTGCCATTTGTCTCGCTAGTTCTGGCATAACCTCAATTTGTAGATTAAGTTTTATGCTTGTATAGTTCTGTCATACTCTGTATAACATTCTCCTATACTGTTGTTGTTCAAATGGTTTTCAACCTTTTTTTGATTTGTGGAGATCTCTATTCTAGGGGAGGCAGGAGCCCTGAGGGGCAGGGCTGTATTCACTGAAAACAGGGTTATCTTTCATTAAACATTTATCAGTTCATGGATCACATAGAGTCTGTAGCTCCCTGGTTAAACATTGCTGTTAATACATCTCTTTTTTTTTCCAGTTATTTTTCCATTTCCCCCAGCTTGTGGCAAAGGTCAACCCAGCTTGAAGATTCATAGAAGTTTCCTTTTATCGTTATACTTTCAGTTTTCTGAAATTAAATTTTCTTTATTGTGCAATATTAGTCTTATTTTTTTCAACAGATTTCTGCATATCTAAAATATCTTGTTTGAAGTATTTATTCATTTAGAGTTAACATCCTTGCAGTCCCTTTAGGTTGCTTCCCACCCTCCTTCATTAGTTGGCATTAAATACCCAAAAGCTTCTGGATTTTTTTTTTTTTTGACCTAATAGTTGCTGTTATCTCCTTCATCAAGTTCCCTAAACTTTTTAATTTGGTTACCTCACCAGTCAATTCCCTTACCACCAGAAGAATCTTGCAGAAAAATAGCACTGTATCCTGTTTGTTCAGTTTTTTAAATATTGCTTTTTTACTAGCACTTCAATTTTCTTTCCCTCTATTGCCTTTCTGCCTCACTGCTCCACTGCCCCCACTAGCTTTACTTTCTCATTTTTCCTCCCTTTCTCAGCTTCCATTTTCTACCTCTGAAACGACTGGTGCACGATCTTCCTTGAACCCTACTTCCCCCTCCTCATCTTTGCCTCTCCCAGTATTCCCCTTTAAACTTGACTTCTCTCTCCCTCCATTTACACTTACTCCTTCTAGAGAGGAGCAGCATAGCACAGGACCAAGTAAAGGCTGTGTCGGAATGATCCCTTCTCTGCTCTTCCTTTTCCCTGAAGGCTGCACCTTCTCTCCAACACTGGCTGTGCACCTGCCCTCTCCTGTGATGATTTCTGCAAAACCCTGCACCTCCAGCTGGTCCCCAGGGGAGTCAGATCAGCACTGATTGGAATGATTATAGGTCAGATCGGAATGACAAGGCTTCCCTCCCTCCAGTCTGTTCTGGCTGTCACTTGATTTTCCTACCTGCCCACTTTTTTTCTATGTTTAATGCCCACATGACACTGTTCTTCTCTTGCTTCTGTACTAAGCCTTTCATTACAACTGGCTTCTGGCTTTCTTTTTTGCTCTGTCTGTAGCTGATGATTTCATTTTCTACACTGAGATCTGTGCTCCTCTGTAAGTCTAGATCAGCTGCCTTATTTCTCCAAATAAGCACTTTGTTTTCTTTCCTCATGCCACCTCAGCGTGCTCTTGTTCTTCTGTCAACAAAGTTACCGAGAACATTAAACTCTACTGCAATATTAAAAATATTGCAGGTTTTAGAAAGGGCAAGAAGGCATATGGCAGACTTGTAAACTGAAGAGATTAAATTCTTAAAGCTTTGCTACCATAAATTATTATCTTTAAAACACTGTGAGACAAAAATGGATACTATTCTCAAATTAGGAAGAACTCAAGAAATTCTCAGTGAGATCAGGCTGCTAGGAAAAACTTGAAGGAAACACAAGGGAACTCTTGGGAAACTGAAAGAAATCAAGTAATCCCTAATCTTAGGAAATGATAAAAAAAGATCAGAATTCCTGAGTAAGTGCAGTGGGAAGGGCATTGAAATAGATCCTATAACAAAGACAACTGCAGAGGGGATTGCAAAAGCACGCAAAAATGAAACAACACTGCTCAGCAGACAACAGGAGTAAGCAGCAGCACGCCAGAGGCCCCGAGGACTGCGGATGTTTCACAGCAACAGGGGAGCTCCCTGCCGCATGGCCACCCTGTTACACAAACCCCAGTGGGGGTACTACGCTGCATTCACAGAGGCCGCACGAGTATCAGATAAATGTCCTAACCCTGGCGGTAGGAGATGGGACAATGCTGTTGTTATCACCTGTGTGTCCCTTTGCTAATGTCAAAAGGAAAGGAGGAACTTTGCAGAGGAAAGAACGTGCTCGATTCCTGCTTGATGATCGATTTTGTTTCTAGCACCACTTACGACGATTGCCTGTTACAACAAAAAACAAGCAGAGAAAGAATATGGTTTTTTAACAAGAGTCGTTCAGTGGTATTTACATGATCATGGGGGAAAATAAAGCTATCCCAGAGAACAATTTCTTAAATTTTGTTGACCACTAGTGAAAAAAATCATGTAAACCAGCAGCACTGTTTGTGCCACCACCAGAATATATGTTTCCAGCAGCACAATGAAGTCAAACAGAAGAAATATGAGAGAAATGAGACAGTTTTTCAGTATAATAATATTGACGACATAGACATGCTCACACCAGAAGACCTTTACAAAAGAGAAGGATAACAATAAGCTGCAGAAGAGGCCATGGTTGTAGGCTGCCTCCAGAACAGGTGACAAGAAGGAGGAGAAGCAAGAGTGTGTGGTCGCATCCAGCGGCATGGAAATGGCTGAAAGTACTGGAATCCACCCCATGAGGGCTGACACCAGAAGATGCTCCCCCATTCCCACAGGAGATAAGGAGATAGAAAACATCATATTGCACAAAAGATAAATCTAAATGGATGAGAATTCAGATTGGTTCTGGAATGGCTGTGTTGAGGTACAGTTGTGCCAAAGGAGTACAAATGTTTCAGCCATACATCTGAAAAGGCTATGGATTCTATGTTCAGCCTGTAAAGCCATGTTAGCGTTCCTAGGGAACTACAATACAGAAGAACTACAATACAGAAGAATGAATGCAAGTGGAAGAAAGATAAAATTGGGTTTGGAACAGTTGTTCAAAACCCCAAACCTCTTCAGTCGCAGACCTGAAAGAGACCTGATTCGATTCTGCACATGTGCAGGATTGCTATACTACGCATATATATAAGGTGCTTATAGCCAGTTCCTAAGGAAACTAGAGAAGGGAATGAAAATGTTCCCAGAGAAATATGAGAAATTATCAGCTACTTTTGCTGTGATTGCCAGGAGTGAAAGAGTTAGCTGTAGCAGGAGAGCTTGGTTACACTGGTGGTAGAGAGGAATCTATAAATAAATCTATTTCTCAGGTCTTCACAGGATTAGAAAAAAGGAACAAAATAAGATTGAGATAATTTGCCACTTCCTTTGGTGTCACAGTTCTTCATTGCTTTTCAGTATCAAGTCACTGTAGTTATTTCCAAGACAGGAAGTATTGGATAAGTACTTCTAAAGTAAAAACCTAATTACTTCTATAGGCATCACAGAACTTAATACAAGTGCAGTTTTGGAATGATACTTGCTTCGTTCAGCATGCCGGATATTTGTTAGGTTATCCAAAGCCAAAATATTATTAGAAATAAGTGGCACAAGAAGCTTTCGGCCAATTCTTTCATGAGGAAGAACAATGCTAACTACAGCCCCTGTGTTTACTGTCGCATCCCTTAAATATTTCTTCAGTGCTCTGTTAGTCTTCAGAGAGAATCAGCCTTATGGGGACCAGGTTACTAGAAAAATATCTGACTGGTAAAGCTGACAGAGAATACAAGGCTGAACAAAACGTATAGCCACATGTAAGTCTAACAAGACAAGACAACCTTGCCTTGCAGAGAAGGAAACGTAAAACTCCAGAAAGCCTGAAGAGGAAATGAGAAGTGTTTCAAGCCTTAATAAACATCACTTTAAAACACGATCATAAGAATTACTTTTTTTTTTTTTTTAGTTTATTTTTAACAGATTCTGTATGTACCCAAATCTGTAGGGACTCTCAAATGAAGGTAATGCATAGAATTTAATTTGCTCACCAAAAAGGTCCATTTTCTGTGTGCTTTAGCAACTGTAGCAAACAGTGAGTCTTTGTAACATTTAACAACTGTGTTTAAGAAGTAAGAACAAATGAAGAGGAAAACCAGAAGCCTGTCACGTATTTCAAGCATCGCAAACATACAAACAAACCCAACCCAGCATTAATGTCCCAGTGGAAATGAAAGTCTTAGTAATGACACAGACATTTGAACAGCTTACTGAGTATTTGGTACGGTTTGTTTCTGTTGTAAAAATGCCTCTTTAAGCCTTTAGTGGCATGGTGGAATCTAGAATCATTAAACAATTTTTTTTTTTTTTTTTTTTTTACCCAGAATACAAAAGCTGTTACTTCAACTTGGCAACTTTCTTTTCGAACTGAGCACTTCCCAGAGAAAGCAGTCTTAGGGACACATGTTTTGTCAAGACCTCTAGTTACGCAATAACACAACAGGAAAGTTCTTGGAATCAAGGGGAAAAAACCCAACAACACAAACCCGAGGTCTTTGCTGACCTTACAACGACAGCTATTTCGGCATCAGCCAGCTGACTGGAGCCAGTTGCAGATGCATGGTTAGAAAGCCTCCTTGAAACTTGTGCAAAGCTGCGTGGAGCTGAATGAACAAACCTCTGCCAGCTTCGCTCTCATCTCGGCAATGACCTCCGTATCACTGACAAAGTGTTTGTGAAAGAATAACGGTTTTTTTACAATTGCAGTGCTTCGAAAATATGGGCTTTATGATGTCCACAAGGGATGCTGATATAAACAAATGTTGGACAAAGATACAGCAGTCAGGTGGATGGCCTTGACCACACAGACAGACACATACTCTATCACACAGCTGTAAAATGTCTAACCTAAAGAGAAAAAACAATCTCTTTTCCCACCCTGCAGAGTCACTTAATGGATTTCAGCAGCAAGTAGGCCACAAAGCTGTTTTTCTGGAATGGAAATGATGTAGTTATTTCCTTCTCTAAATATACATAGCAGGCAATAATGCTTAGAAAATCTCATCCATAAAGAAATACAAATCAATATTGCAATACACGATACTCGTGAAGTTCTGATTTGGCTAAAAGCTCTTAATTTCCAATATAGGCCTTCATGGCATTTGTGCTGCTGGCAGGAAGCTGCCCAGCAGTGATTTATCAGCAAGGAAAATAGATACCTGAAGCTGGGCTCCTATATCCGTACTTAGTAACCAAAATAAAGCGCCTGCTTTTCAAGCTTGCCAAGAATCAGAAGCTCCCAGGAGCACACATGTGATAGAGAAGGAACAATTACATTGCAGATCAAAGCTACAGCAGACTAACCACAGTTAGTCTTGCAGAGGAAACCAAGCCTTTAGTGCCAATTGGAACACATTTCATTTCTTTTGCTTTTCAGTCCAATATATGAGCCACCAAGAAAGCTGCTAACTCCAGAATCGCCTGTTGGTGACCACATTTGACAAACTGCAGTCCTATTCAAGGAGTTTTCATCTGACATTTTAGGACAGACTTCTGAAGTTGTCACTTTACGTGTCTAATCCATGGTCACTTACATGTCTAATCCAGGATAATGTAATGAATTTTAAATCACTGTCTCCAGATGTCTAACACAAAATAGTTGAAGGTACCTTAAACTCATTTAGACCAACTTTCTATGGAAGAAAGCATAACATTTTGACATTCATGCATTATCTGCATTCTTTCCTGCCTGATGCAATCATAAAATTGAATGTCTGTCTTCAGAAAGTGTCTGATGTTGTCAAAGCTCCATGTTACTTCTTATAGCTCCAAGTGGCCAGAAGCCTCATCCAGCCTGGCCTTGAACACTTCCAGGGATGGGGCATCCACAGCTTCTCTGGGCAACCTGTCCCAGTGTCTCACCACCCTCTCCAGGAAGAATTTCTTCCTGATATCCAATCTAAATCTCCCCACTTTCAATTTAAACCCGTTACCCCTTGTCCTGTCACTACAGGCCCTTGTAAAAAGTCTCCCCCAGCTTCCTTGTAGCCCCTTCAGGCACTGGAAGGTGCTATAAGGCCTCCCCGGAGCCTTCTCTTCCCCAGGCTGAACAAGCCCAACTCCCTCAGCCTGTCCCCATGGCAGAGGTGCTCCAGCCCTCTGAGCGTTTTCGTGGCCTCCTCTGGACTCGCTCCAGCTGGTCTATATCCTTCTGATGTTGAGGGCTCCACAGCTGAACGCAGCACTCCAGGTGGGGTCTCATGAGAGCAGAGTACAGGGGCAGAATCCCCTCCCTCGACCTGCTGGCCACACTTCTCTGGATACAGCCCAAGATACAGTTGGCTTTCTGGGCTGCCAGCACACAGGCCTCAGAATAGTAAGTCTGTGTTTTATGCTTATTCTGACATATTAGAAAAAAAAAATACTCTTGTCATTTTCAGCTACACCTGATCCAACATTGCTTTAAAGCAGTGTTAGAAGCACATATGTATCATTTTTCAGCATACTGTCTGCTAGTCAGATAAAGTCACCGAAGGTCTTTCTTAAGAAAATTATATAGTAAATCCGTCTTGATGGAAGAGTGAAAAAAAATTCTCATTATATCCCGTTTGATTATGTATTAAGGTTAGCTCTCTTCTCCCCCTGTAATTTTTTATCTTGACACACATACAACTGATTTTAGGAAGACAAAAACTTGAAATGCTCAGTCTCAAATGGGCCTACACTAACTTGCAGCATACAGGTAAAATGCTATTCAACTCCTATTACAGGGAAGTGGATTAGACCTGTAGATCTTGTATTACTGACTGTATCTGGCATGACTCGACTACATTTTCAGTTTAAATTAGTGGTGAGGAGCATGCAAGGTTCCTTCAGTGAGAGATTTGCTGTTGTTAAAGAATGACCTAGAATTTTTACATGTAAATCTATTTATTACCATAAACATGATTTTTTTTTTGGGGTGGTTCTCTTTAAATGTGCATATCTGTAGGCTGGGCTTAGGCATAGTCTCATCCATCTGCTCTCCCATTCCTTGCACACTGGTGACACTGTAAGGTTCTCAGCTCTTGCAAAAACATGACTCATATGGAAAAAAGTTTCCTTTAGGGAAGCTCCACTTCATTAGGTCTTGTATGAGCCAGTCTCTCCTGACCATTCCAGCTCCAATATTAAGGCACCTATATTCAAAGACTTCAGCTCTCTAATTCTTTGCCAGCTGCTCCTCATGAAGGAAACTAGCCTCACAACTTCCCTAGAAAGCCTCAGCCATAGCCTTCTGCTTCTCTCTAATTCCTAGACTCACAGCTCTTATTTTGCTTAGAGACTCTGCTGCCGCCCTCATTCATTAGCTTCTTCAGAACACAGGCAGCATTCTTAAAGCTCATCGCTGCCCAAATCCTTCTACATGTCCCCAGAGACTGAGTGTATCCATCTGAGTCCCATCTGAATACTCTTCTCCTTGCCCTGGGTCTATCACATTCGGACTAACCACCTAATGCCCATTTACATTTTGTCCAACCACTAAAAAAACCCGTGATTAAATCGCACACCAAAGGTCTGTGTTTTAGTAATGCGCCAGTGCTTATCTGAATACTCAACTTAAGGATGTGAGCATTTGCACATCACAGATTTCACGCTGAAACTTGCAGGCTGACAGTGAGAGTCCTCAAATCCATTCTGCATATCTTTTCCTTCTTAGAAATCTGTGCTGAACATGCAAACCAAATATTGTAAAAATACTTCCAAAAATACATAATGAAATGACCTGTTTGAATCTAAAACCTGATCCTTGAATTACTGCTTGTTTTATTTTAATGAACAACTGAGTTTTAAACATCCTGAAAAATAAGAATCACGAGGGTTTTTGCTATCTTTTCTGCCCCAGTATGTGTTGTCCAAATGTCTGTGAGCAAGAGTTGAATATTCTTGAAAAATCACACATCCTAAGGTTCTTGCCTATGGCAGGGGGGTTGGGACTAGATGATCTTTAAGGTCCCTTCCAACCCACACCATTCTGTGATTCCTATTTTTTTTTCCTCAAATCTTATTCATTAGCACCATTTTCTGCTTTTGTTAGATACAAATTCTTTGTCTGCTTTTGTGCCATCCTGTGTTTGTGCAAAAAATAAGCGAACTTCTTGTTCAAATTCAGTGTTTAAATCCTTAAGTTAATTCCCAGAAATTAGTTGAAAAACATTTATATTAATTTTAATATTAACCTAGACATGCCCAAATAGAAACAGCAGGACTTGCTGAGGAATAGTTGAAGAGGCCATGGTTTAAAAAAAATCCACCAAAGCCACAGACAAAAAAACCAGACAAAAGCCCCAGCAACCTTACAGTATAATATTTTGATATAATAAGACAGCAGAGAGAGATGGGTCAGATTTCCCATTTCCTGTGCACATAACTCATAATGATATTTGCTCCTTAGCAATGTTGCTATAAAGATATACCCTGTAGCATATCAACAACAAATGTACTTGAAGAAATCGGGATCAGTTAAGAAATGATTCATGAGCGTGAAGAAGGGCTGCATTTGTAACCAATATTCAGCCATCGCTGCACGTTTTCTCTTCTCGCCTCCTGCTTACCAAGCAGCTTCTGTTTGAGAGTTTGCAGTATTCCCTGTGGAAATGGAAGTGCTAGTCCAGCCACCAACCACACCTTTTCATTTTTTAAATACATATATTTCCACCAGGTGACTAAGGCTTTTCTTTCCAAGTTAAACAAAGTCTTTTCCTACATGATGACTACCCTGTATTTTTGTTTCCTGCTTTAAAGCTTCGTGGAGGCAGCGAATTCTTATTTTACTGTGAAACATAGTAGGTGGAGTCACTTACGGGCATATGGTGTATTGTGGACCTCACTTTACTCCCTCTCAGTGAGTGTGTAAGTGTTTCTCACCACTGGGATTTTAAAGAGAGATAGCCACCATGACATGCTTACTCCCTGTGTAAGACACAGCGGTGGAGCATAAGCTTGAAGCGTGAATTAATTTCTTACTCATCAGCAAGTACGTGGGGCCTCTGGACTTTGTCACGTGCCATTGCTGAACGTGTCGCACAACAGAGGCACAGCGAGGCGTGCACCTACCCTGAGCGAGGCTTGTCTCCCCAAGCGCTCCCACAGTGTCACCAGTGTCGGAACTGAAGAGGAGGCATTGGAAAAAAGAGTGGATATTTTCGGGAACAGAACCAGTGAGGGTAGGCCAGCCATAGACCGGGGAACGAAGCGTGGCTGTGACTTGATGAGAAGCTCAGGTCCTTGGAGTGTGTATTAAGCCTATAATACAGTAACACTTAAAACACCCTCAAGTTATAATCTAATTAGAGACATTAAGATTCATTTGCATGTTATGGGACAAGTTTTAGGGACAAGCTGCTTTGATCTTTAAGAAAAGGCCGATAAGTGGTTGCTGTATCTAAATCAGGTGACTTGAAGTTAATATGAACGGAGTTTCAGTATGCTAGAATCTACATAGAGCTGATTAACATTTCAAAGAGAACAGAGCAAACATTAAATGCAGGCATGTTATGTGTTTATGACTGGCAGGAGGGTTGGTTTATTGCTGTCCTAGGAGATGAGTATTGGGTGACTTCATAATCTTTCAAACAGAGTAGACAATATTCAGTCAGATTCAAGTACCCCCAAAATGGGTTATAAAAAGCATGACATGCTGGATATAAATACTTGAGGGAGGGGGAGAGGGAGAGAGATTTTACTCTCGAATGGAGACTATTTTCCTGAAATA
>NW_010243803.1:0-13496 GCF_000690775.1 Eurypyga helias | reverse complement strand
GGTTAATATAATCAGGTAATTCTTCTAATCTGTATTCAGGACATTTGAGCCAGTAATGATTTAGGAATAAGAAAAAATATTCAGGTCTCTCTTCACCTTTGCAGAATCTGTAAATTGACTGCAGACTGTGGACTCAAATGCCTCATGTTATATCTGGGAACAAGTTACAGTCCATCCTCTGGTTTAGTGCACATGTTTATGTGAGTGAGATTATTAAATATCATAAATAACAGAGCAGCCCGGCTGTGACTCTCTGTAAAGCACAAGTTAAAATAAAGGGCGGGGGGGGGGCATGGCACACAGCTCTCTCCTCTCCAGCTGCATCTGAGAGGGGGAAATTCTTCTTTTCCTATTTAGCTGTCTGAACAGTTTCCACACTGAGGTCTGCCTCTTCTTGGCCAGGGCATTGATATTTCTTTATTCTGTTTCTATACACTCTTCTTCCTTCAGCACAGCATGAGCAGTCTGGGGTCCTCACTCCTGACATCCTAAATTACTTTCCTATTAGTCATTTAATTTACAACTGTCTGTCCGTCTGCCTGCTTCTGATGCCATTAGCATCTACAGTGTGCATAGCAGGCTTTTCGTATGTGAGCCAGTTGCTGCACTGACGCAGAAACTGTGCTCTGCTGGAGATACAAGTGCTTTGGGGTAAATTTGGGCTCTTTCTTATATGGAAAACCCGCCCCTAGCTGTCATTCATTGCTGCTCACATTTTGTACTTGCATCCAGAGAGCTCGGTGAGATAGTGCAGAATAATACCAGCATCTTCCCTCATGCATGTTTACTTTCTCCAAAGAAGATTTAATAGATTCCCTGTGTATTGAGAAAGGTTCTGTGTATAAGCACATAAGGGAGACAGGTAGGCAGGCTAGAATAAAATAGAGAGAAAGGAAAGATTATAGTAGAAAATATCAGTAAAATCTACTCATAGATTATTTTTTTTTATAGAACTGTATTATCTATTCAGCCTCTAAAGCCCAGTATCACTTACAGTTGCTTTGCAAGATTATCATGGTTGAGAACAACTGCTTCCCTTCGACATTCCACTGAACCAGTGGCCTTCTCTATTGTTTTTGGTTTTGTACATGGTCAACAAGTCCTTTGAACCTCCCTAGCTTTTTTGAATTCCCACTGCTATTAATAATTATGGACAAATTATATGGGCCGTGACAAGTGAAAGGCCAACTGTCTAGATCATGAAGAGGTGAAAACCAGATCACTGCTAAGCTTATAGAAAGAATCCACAGATCTAGATTCTGTGGTATGGCTTTGAGAAGGTATTTAGTTGTATCTTATCTCAATTTGCATCTTTAAACACAATAATAATTAATAACAATACTATATGACTATTGCAAATATTAACTGCTTTGAGAGCCTCAAATGAATAGTTAGGTAAGGACACAACTTTATTATTAAACATGGCAAGTGTTGCTTGTAGCACTAAATATGCCTTCATACATTCATTCCATTTGCACCCAAAAAACATACTGGGCCAAAGCCTGAGGTCTCCATCCAGGTTTTCACCTAAATTTTACTCAGACTAGCCCTAGGTAAAAAACAAGGTAAGCAAAACTTGCTAACAGTGCTAACTGAATGAGTCAAGAGGTGCTTCTTGGCTCTACTGGCCGGTTCATTACAAAGGAGGCCAGAAAAGGAAAATAAATAGCACCCTCCTGCTGTGGTTTAAACTTGGCTAGCAATTAAGTATCATCCTGGTTTATGCCTTAATGAAATGTAAGGAGGGTCTGAAACAACTTTTTTTTTTTTTTTCTGTTGTGCTTTTTACATCAGAAATTCAGATTCTTTGTTATACTGCCAGACCAGTGGAAAAAAAAAAATGGCAAGATGATAATGAAAGGCCCTGGAACTGGGGGCAAAGGTTTTCAGTTGGTGTTATATTGAAATCGTTTTGCCAGATACCTGTGTCTGTTCCAGACTTTATGCTGTTTAAGTCATCCAAAGGAGGTAAGAGAGTACCTGGCTCTGGCAAGGTGGCAATTCTCCTTGTAGATAACTGGTTGCAGCAGTCACAGCATTCCCGTCGCTGGGTCCTGCATCGTCCCCCCTCTTTGATCCCCAAGGCAGGGGGGCTGAGGCTCACCACCAGAGCCCATACCCTCTCCCAGCTGGTGTACTTTCCCTCTGGGAACCTTGCCAGTCGGTGTAGGTTAGAACAGCCCTCGGGCTTCTTACCGGCGGCTTTCCCTCTGCTGAACTGACTGAAAAACCTGCCAATGTGTGGTTCCATTTCGAGAATAGGTATGTGTGACAAGCGTGGGGGTGATCCTGGGTGGTTTGTAATAGTTTGGAAAAGGCTGTCACTCTTCTGGTGTGTTTGCATTATGAGCAGGATAAATATTTCACTCTGAGTGATCTGTCTAGTTAGCAGAACTACACATCTAGGCAAAAGCAAATTGTCCTTTTACCTGAAGACAAGAAGGGTCTTCAGGGTGCAGAGCCAGAGCAAATACTGAAAGGCGTGCAGGGGAGGGGGCTGCAGCAGGCAGGCGGGAGCAGGCTGGCTGGTGGGATGCGAGCCTGAGTCGCTCCCTGCGCTTTGCTCCCTGGGCAGAGTTTGCAGGCGGGTGAAAGCCTGGATGAGCTTGGACGTGCCTGCAAGGTGGCTGCTAACTTGGACTCTTTCTTGCTGTAGTGCATTATTCTAGCCACTACATAAAAACTGTCCATTATAACAATGTGTTGGTCAGTACCTGCATGCCTGTATCACATTATACGTGCTCCAGTGTTGGCTCGAGTTTTGGGAGCCAAGCAGCATGATCCAACTGCACACCTGCACAGACATTGAGGCGGGGTATGAACATGAGCTGGTGCCTGTACCTTCAATGGCAGGACAATAAAAAATACCTCACATCACTGTGTCCTGTCCCTGAGGACAAAGGAAGGTCCCTTTCTGGGCACAGGGTGGATTATCACGTGTGAAAGGTAAGGGCCAATGCAAAACTTTCAGGACAAGACTGGAAGAGTGACAGTATCATACCTGGGGAGAAGCTCTTGGGTGTCCATAGCCTAAGCAAAGACAGCAGCAGAGCAGAGTAGAGCTGCCTGTTACCATGACGATAGGCAAGAGCGTATCTCTGTGCGGAACAAAAAGATTAGCAGTCATCCAGGAAAGATTCTCATCAAAACCCTACCTCTCCAACAGTCTAATGAACGGAAATCTAACCTTTTATTTGAAAGACTGTCAACTCATTGGAGTCTCACCTTCCTATTCCACCAGCAACCCATACATCCTGTAGCAGTTACAAATTTTGTGTATCATACCATTTTTCACACCCATCTGAAGGCATATTAGAATTTGATGATGGCTGTAAGGAATGTGAATGTGAGGAAGAACTTTTCTGGGAAAAAGAGTCTCTCTGTAGCTCAAATTTTTGGTCTATCACTCTAGTGAATCCTAAATAAATTTGTATTTTTACCCTTGATGCTACTATGCAGTTGGTCCATTAATTCATTATTGCCTTTCACATATGCAATCATTTGCATAAGTATGAAATAGTTGTAAAATACTATCGCACTGATGAGGTAATATTTTACCTCTACTTTGCATTGTTAGAGTAATGATTCCTGGTTCAAGGCCCTGGTTAATAAAACCGAATATCTTTTTCCACTGGAGCTGGTTTTGTGATCTTTCAGCCATCTCTGCTCTCACGGGGTGAAGAGGATGACACATCCAAGACTGGCGTGTTCTAAGGCCTCAAACTGTCTAACACATGCTTAACAAGAAATGTGAGCTTAAAGTCAAGAAAAAGATAGAGTAACCTGGGTGATGGGTTAAGCTTGATAAAGGGACCAGCTAATTAAAAAAAGTCTGAAGGGGAACAAATGACTTTTAAAGCAGAATGTTTTACTGGATATCAATGCTATATACTGCAAATTAATTGCTCATTCTTATGTATTACGTAATTTTGTTTAATTCATGTTTGTCCAGCACACAGGTCTATATGCACGTTATGGAACAAATAAAAGGGATGAAAATGCATTGATCTAGATGTACAGACACACACAAAAGAGCAGGTTAATTTGAGTGGCCTTATACAAATACCTAGGAAGGCTTGTTTGGAATTGTCATGCTAAGCTGTTAGTCATCTTCCCAAATATTCATTTAGATTTTGTTAGGCTCTTAGAGGAGATATAATCAAATATTTGTGAAGCCTGCGTGCAGCCCTGCTGGTGGAATTGTGTTTTGGATTCCCTAACATGAGGGCAGAGTTATGTGGGTTGCTGCTGTGCACTCTCTAACAGGCTTTGCGAAGCCTTCTAATTTGAAAGACAGCTATTATTTCCCCAAAGCCTGACACAGTGAGTGTTCACGTCCTGATTTTCATTACTTTCATTTTTGGTGACTGAAAGACTCAGTCTGTGTGCTGCAGAGGTTTCATTCTAATCAGACTTCTTTTTTATTTTTTTTAACTGTACTCAGCTACTGTTTGCATTAGGAGCAAAAGAAAGGCATAAGGATTGTACTTTCCAGTCAGGTTCCTTTTACATGCGCAGCATATCCAAGTCTCATTACTTTCTCTTCATACATGACATCGTTCATAAGACACATTTGTTGATGACTTCCTCGTGGTTTTAGAAAGATACTCTTTGGCCTCACTCACGGTCTGTTTTTTTAATCATGGTAGCTACAGACAGCCTGTTTCTTGAAGTTTAGACAAGGTTTTATTGTAATAAGGGTTGTAAATAGACATTTTATTTTACAGTGCTCTGCTTGGACTGGATACAATAGAAGAATTACGACCCTACATGTCAGTATATATGTTCTGTGTAACAACCTATAAAACTACATGAATTATCATAAGAAAGAAATAATCATTCAGTTTGTCAAACATAATAGTCTTTAGGTACCAGTACGAAGACTGTAAACTACATAAAAGGGGCAATTTCTGCAGTGTAAAAATTGGCAGATCCAAAATTTACCTAGAGATAGTAATAATTTACCACTTACGATCCATGTAGTGTTCTGGAACCGATTCTGTGTACACTGAAGAGAGGTCTTTGTGCAATACTGGTAGTTATTGTAAAAGGCTCAAGTATGGATTTAAACATTTTCAAACACTTCTGTATGTCTTGAAAATTCAAAATGCAGTGGCATGAAAATCAACATTGTAGCAATGTCAGAATCCCAACCCAGTCAAACACAAAATAGAATCAAATAATATATGGTTTAAGAACTTAATGTGGTTTTAAATATTGGACTCGGACTAAATTTAAAGCTGGGTATTGAGGTGAGTACAAGAAAACCCATCAAAGATTTTGTCAATATTTTAGAAGCTCTTCTTTCTGACTTTCTGTCTAAGCCATAATTTAGAATATTGAAATATGGAAGGAGAATTCAAAATCACAAGCCCCAACTTTTAAGGCACTGCCTTAACTCCCATTAATTAAACAATGTATGTCAGTTCTGTGGCTCCATAAGCATTCCTCAGATCCCAGGTCCACATGCATATCCAGCCATGTCCAAATTCCTCTTCAGCATGAGACCTGGGTGTGCATCTGTGAGACCTGGATGGATGGGCTCGGAGACAGCTGCAGGGCTCTGGAAAAGTTCAAGGTAGCTGTCTGATCAGGAGTGTAAAACACACCATGAAGCTTAACTACCCCATGGTCTAGACAATGTCATTAAGACTTAGGTACTTCTCTTAATTCCCCTGGAAATTCCTTTGTTGGTGGCTAGAAAGAAACTACAGGTCTCAGGGTTGGTTTTTTTTAGTTAGGTGGCATTTAGCTATGTTGTCTTTGCTTGGGATCTTTAAAACTCACCATATCTTATTGCAAAAAGGCAATAATGAAAGGCACTTGCAAAATTATAATTTAATTTTAAGATAGCCAGGTCACTTCTATGCAAAGCATGCAAATATGTAAAACACTACTGCTGTGTGAGCTGCGCAATGTGCTGCAGTGCTCAGGGAATGCTGGTTCTGGTTGTATTGCAACCCTGTCCTAATGAGCTGTTCCCGTAGTTCAAGGTAGAAAATGTAAAAAGTAATCAGCTGGGATCCTGATTACCTTTGCCTCTGTTATAATAAGACCTTTGTGATAAAACGGAACGTTCTGAACAATAGCATCTGCATCATCATCAAAAGCCAAGATTAAAATAGATGTTCAGTTATGTTTGGGAAAGTCTGATGGCCTGATTTTCCAAAACGCCGTGTGCCTGGAAGCAACCTTTGCATTCAAGGTAGGAATGAAAATAGAGGAAGACAAAAGTAAGATATTTACTTGTAAAGAGTAGTCCAATTGGAAAAAGTCAGAAACCGACTTTTACAGAACGAGTCCTTCAATAAGCCGTGGTCAATAACAACTTTAGCAGAAGGGAGACTAAATTTACTAGCATATATGGAATGAGTGATTTAATCTATCGCTGAACGACTGCCAGTGCTGGGGCGGAATACAGCAGATGTTTTTCGTGGAAACTTTAAACATAATTTTCCAATAGAAAGTGAAGCATAATATTGTCTCTAATTGAAATAGTTGGAAAAACTTTAGCGAGTCCAGTAACTACTGTCTTCCTCCAAGTAATGTAATTTACAGCCCTCTTTCTTCTTTCAATTTTCATCATTTTTTCTGCGAAAGAATCAAGATACTCCTGAATAAAGTAAACAAGCTATCATAGTAAGCTGAAGTGGAATTAATTCTGCAGAGTAGCAACAGAATTAGCTAGTCTGAGGTGACTAAGCTTGTGTACGATGCAAAGCCTACATATTTAGACCTTGTTACTTGCCTCAGCTGGTAAGTAGATGGGAGAACAAACACTTGAGAAAGGTACTACACAATTGCAGCCCCAGGTATTAGAGGAAGACCAACAGTGCACAATTTAGGTAATTATCAAATATGAGACTCTACATTTGGTAAAGATATAGAAATGCCAAATGAGGCACTGGAGATTGTGACCTCCTATACAGCTGTTCTCACCACTGCTGCAGAGGATCCCTTTGGGGTGTACCCAAGAGGGGCTTTGCCCCTAGGGCTGTGCAATGCATCTCAAATTCTCTGAAATATTTGATTTTTAACTCAGAAGTGTCTACGCTAACATGCACAGTAAGAGAACACAAAGGATTTTGACTCATAAGGGTCTTGTTTTACCTGGAGTTTCCTAGGATTAGACAAGGGAAAAAATACTTATTACAATGCAAAGTTATAGGGAAAGCTTTCAACAGATGCGTTTGCACATGGGGAGTCCACATCATGAAATGGTTTGAAGAGTCAGCTGAAAGTTTTAAATTAACATTTATTTTGTATGATGACAGGAAACAGAAGAATGACAAACAACAGTACATTAATCCTGCTGGTAATCTTATTAATTTGTTTGGGATAAGTATCTATACAGGTTTTAAAAATCAAATGCACTAATGTGTTGATATGGATTACCCTACAGTTCATGCCACAGCGATATATGGGGAGCATGCTTGATTAGAAAGAGAGGGAGAGAGGAACCAAAAGCCAGTCCACAGCCCCCACACTGTTGCTCACTGTAGAGCTATTTCAACTCATTTAAAATGGCTCAGTGATGAGGTTTTCATGACTTCCGCTGGGAGATTATGCTACAGAATTGCAAATCTCAGAAATGGGAAGTGTAAATATTCCCTCAGTTAATTTAATTGAGCTACTCTCCATTCTTGCCCTTTCACAACCTAGTAATTTCTCTTTTTTCTTATTTTACATATTCTTCTAGAACTATATGCTCGAATGGCCACTAATCTGACTGGGGATAGGGAGAAATCCTTTTTTCTCTTGTTTCTCCTTGTTTGAACGACTGCGTGACTTGTGCTTGGAAGGAAGGGGGAACGCCACGCAGGGCATCAGGAGGCCAGAGGAATGCATGCCTTCATGGCGGGGCGGGCTCAGCTTGCACTACCCACAGATGGATGCCCGTGGAGTCTCGTGTGGCTTCTTCCACCATGCAGGGCACATGCGTGACTTGATCCTTATGGCACCCCGGTAAGGAAGCAGAATAACCCCATTTTTAAGTTACCAGGCAGAAACCAAGGCATCCACGTAAGCTGTTCAGCACGAGATCATACGTCTCCAGCACCCGGTGCAGGACGGAGCTGAGGTACCCAAGGCACTTCTAACAGATTCGGTAGGGTGCTGGCAGCAGCATCTGCTGCTGGGCTCTGCGCGGAGTGATCCGCTCTTTGAAGAAGCTCGCTTGGGTATCTTTGCACCACACTGAGAAGTGTAAGCGTGGTGCCCGTGACGGATGTTCAGTGAGCTCAGCTCTGTTAGGCAGCTAAGAAAGGAGAGACTGAGGGGTTCTGGTGGCGTCCTGGTGAGAAAGCTGCTGACTGGCGTGAAAATCACAAAAGATCACAGTGATACAGGACCTTTCTTGGCCAAAGCGTGGGATAATGTCACCTTAGCTCTGTAAACTTAGGGTAGAAGTCAATGAATATTAAAGCTAAGGTTTTTTGTAGCAATAATGTCTTGCCTCTGTTGCTTGGTTACTTATTAGGCTGCTAATTTTCAACTTTTCTATATTCAAGAGGCTACAGTCTGCTGCCTTCATAATAATTGGAATCAGATCACCTCTTTGATCCAGTAGAACTATTGAAATTTTACTCCAGTTTCACTGAAAGTGGTGTTTAGTCATTATCTGTAAGGGGGAATTAGTGTTTACAGGCTCTGTCCACATATGAATAAGAATGATTATGCTCAGCTATCCCTGTCACACTGGTGGTGAGAAAACAGTATGAAACTAGCAGGATAGGAATACATCAAGGGATTCAACCCTCTCTCTCTCTCTCTGTCTTTAGTCAGAGCAATCAAGATTAGGAGATGTCCAAAAATCTTTTGCCGTCAATACCATTTTTTTTGGTTAAAAAGAATTGCCCTTTTGCACTTCCTGAATTCCTGCTCATGGCTAAAATCCAATTCAGAATATCAGTAGATCTGATGGTTTGAAATAGGAATCACTGGCTCTATTAAAAAAAAAAATCAAGGTCAGGTGATGAAGGTTGCTATAGTTAAGCCTGTAGAGTTACAGCAATTACAAATGAAAGAAGAACAAAACTAAACACACTCTGTAGGATTTGACCTCTCATGCGCAGCTGTTAATACTTCGACTCTCGTCTTTGTACTTTTCCTCAGATCTCCACTCATGCCTGTTGTTTTCAGTTCCTTTTTCTACTTGGCTCCAACATGTTTAAATCTTAATGTCTACCCAATGACCTTCCCTATCCACAAATGGGGTTTTTCACCTTTTTGCTCTCGATTTATTAACTTTCTCTTAAATTTACTAGATGTCAAAAACTTATCAAACATTCTCCTTTCTGTCCTTTAGTACCTTCAAACCTCCTCCCCACCCTTTTCAAAACCCTACTGTTCTTCTCTGCCTGTCTCCTGCTGGCACTGGTGCATGTACTCAGTAATTTAGAGGAGGCAGTTCTGCTTCTTCAAGTTCAGTAAATGGATCAGCTCAGCATGGAAGGTCAGGAGAATAGCATGGCAGTGACCAGGAGATGCTTTTAAAATTGTCCAGTAAGAAATGGAATAATGAGCATCTAATGGTCAGGTGAGAGAAGGCAAAATCAGGTGGCAGATCTCTGGATTTGCTTTATTATGTTAAGAATACATCTCCATGACAAGTGATGTGCAATATTTTCTAATAAACTACGTTTTGTGTTCAGCGTTTTACCCTTCATGCCTGCAAGGCACGGTTGTTATTTTATTTATTTATTTTTTTCCCAAATTGGGCTTGTGACCTTTCTGATTCATGAAATATAAAAATAGAAAGTTCTTATATAATTTTTTCTTCTGCTAGTGTTGAATTTTACAAGCATATTAGCAGTATGAAGATTTTTCTTTGGGAGTTACAAGCAGTGTTTACTCTGACACTTTGTGAAGGGTTGTTCTGTTCTGATGTCAGCATTTTCTCCAAAATGCTAAGTAACCACAGAAATGAAAAAAAGTTACAATGGCCAACCCTTTGTTTAAGTTCACGTTCGATTCTCATTTTGCTGTGACGCTCACCATTTCATTGTTTTGCGTGTTTTTCCATGCGTAGGTCACCTTTACAAAGAATGCAGTTTTGCAAAGAATGACCTTTACCGGCACTGTTTTCGGGTTTGTGGAAAATGCCATTTTGCTCTCTAGCGAGGTGAGATGCATGCGGGAAAGACTGCTGCTCTGCAACCCGGAAAGCAGCTGCACACTTCCTTCTTCGCAGACAGTATGAGTAGGTGCTTTCTGCAGGCCTGCCGAGGAGAAAGTGTGGCTACCCACTCCCAGTCAAGACCGTGGTTGGGCTGCCAGTTAGTCCTTGTCACAAGGACGTATTGCACGCTATCAAACAAAACGCTCTCACGTGCTTACGTAGGTTGCAATATTGCCCGCATCATTTTGCACTTAACCTCCTGATAGACTGATCAATTTATCTGCACTACACCTCTAAGGTACAAATCCCAAAGTAACAATTACAGGAGTTCCCCAGAGTGCACAACTTCATCCTAGCATCTTCTAAACCTTCCTGTAACTCATCAAGCCATTGGCTACCCCATATTCTAAACCTTCAGGAGATAATCTTTATCTGAAATGCTGATAAGACTGAATAGAAATTTCAAAGAATGAATTGCCACAAGCCGTCTAACACGTTTGCCATCCAGTGTGTGAGTGAAGTGCAGAGGCTCCATCAGCTCTTCTGCTTCTCCTTCTCCCTCTCTGAACGTGAGGGCACGGCCTCTGCAATGTGCTGCCTTCTGAAAAGTATGATGGGTGGGAAGAACCTGGCGGCTACTCAGCACCGGTGGGAACCAGGGCACAGTGTGACAGCCATCCTCCGAGAGCACCTGAAAGAGTAAGGGACTGTAAAGTGAGTAATTTCTGTACTCTGGAGTAAGTAAAAGGATCCCCTTTAGGATATTTAGCTGTCATTTGTTTTTTTTGCAAGTGGAAGTTTGATTTTACAGATGGAAGTAATGTTGTTCCCTTTAATGAGAAAAAGATAAGGTCTTAAAGCTGTTCTTCCTAATTTGAACATTTAATTCCAGTGCCATGATAAAAAACTAGAGAATTGTTGGATAGAAAACCATGTAGTTAGCTACACATCTCTTATCAGCATGGTTGTGAGTAGGTCAATTGTTTGCAAACAACATATTTCACTCATTTATATGTATATGGATCAATCATTTACAAGGGGTTAACGACACTGCAAAAATACAGTCTGATTTTACTCGCACAGTTATTTTTAAATTGTTGGATTACTTCTAATACTTACATGTTTTCCCTGTATTTAGTCAGCAGTAACCACTGCTGATGTGGTCCCATATCTGTTAGAAATGTAACATATGCTTAATTTTTTCCAATGTGAGTATTCCTGTTAGCTTTGATAGGAGTTGTCACTGGGCATAAGCACGTGTAAAAGTCTTAGTGAGAACTGATGCCAAGTCCTTTGCTGTCTAACTCTTGGCAGGAGAATGACCCCAGGCTGAATTGGAATACTAGGGGGGAAAAAAAAAAAAAGCAGCAGCATATAGATGCTGTTACTATTCTCCTGAGTCATACAGACTCTAAAAATACTTTGAAAGCTGTACACTTCAAAATTTGAGTGTATTAAAACGTTCAGACTATATTTTTTTACTAGAGTGTGTGTAAATATACACCTCTAACTTTTTTTTCTAGCTTTATTAAAAAATATTGTTCCTTAAGTTGAAGACATTTTTGTGGTTAACCTTAAAGGAGGATATCTGTCTATGAACTAATAGAAAAACTGGAGTGCTCGATGGCAGCAGGAACAGCATCATGTTTGGGTTTAAACAGCTGCTATCACCGCGACCAGACCTGGCAAACCTTCGTGAATGTACACACCGAATAGGTCCAAACAAGAAGCAGCGATTCAGCAGCGTCCCTAGAAAGACTTTTATGACCTATATACTGAAGCCACACCTATGTGGCGACGTATGAGTCAGCAGAGCAGAAATTACATTTTCAATGAGTCTAGTGAATTCAGCAAGCAAATAGAACTCATCGTTTCCTGGTAATTCAGCTCCCCGTTGTGTCACTGACCTTGGGCAAGTTATTCAGCTTTCCAATATTTCATCTCCTATATAAAATGGATTTAACAAGACCTAATCATCACACAGTATTCTGTAGACCTCAGTGGAACTGCAGCCGTATAAATGAAGGCAGAATTTAGCACTGCCGCTCTGCCACAGTGTTTTGGGGTTCTCAGATGCCTTTTGACCAAAATGAAATATAAATTATGCAGGAAGCGGCTAACATTTAATTAAGTGGAGCCTCTTGCTATTTCAAGAACATTCTCTTAACAAGCGGAATTAGCAGAAATATTCTGCTGGTGGAAGCCAGTAGCTTCTCCAGGCAGAGCTGGTCTCGTCCCATCCTGATAAGGCTGTAAACTCCTGTGTTTTATGAATCATGTATCTCCCAATTTTGCATATTATGGGTGCAATTTTTCCTGTGCTTAGCGCTGAAGAAGCAGTGCAGCCAACAGGGTAAGACGATGGCTGTGACTTTTTGTAGGCACATGAGCAGAATTGCTTAGCAGTTTGGGCCCCTTTGCAACTGTACAAACACACGGTGAGCAGTAGGAACGCACTTACATCCCCAAGGACCTAATCTCGCTGGCAAAATCTCCACTAGTGGCACAGATGTGCAAACCAAAAAACTCCGGCTTCGCTCTCTGGTCATGTGCGCAGAATGTGGATGTAGCTAGAAAATAATATATTAGCATTTCTATGCTGATTTTTATTCATATTCTCGGAGAGTTTTATTTACACTGAGCAGTACGAATCATACCAGTTTATATTTCATACTTGGAAACTAAGCCGAAAAGTGACAAAGTGATGCCTTCAAAATCATCCAGCAAGTCAGTCTTACTGAGAAATGTGCCTGCTTCGCTAGACCGGATTGGTCTGTATATATCTTCTTATTTATGAAGGGCCGTGACTATTAGAATCTATTATTTATATTTCCACTAAGCTTATTTCCCCTCCTGCAGCAGATATCCTACGAAGGCTGAATCGTTGTCATTTTTCTGCAGGTACTGTGACTCACCGGAGGATTATGGACGATAATGAAGCAGCACTGCAGATGCTGTTCAGCCAGAATCTTCGTAAAGCTATTTAACATCCGTTACCTAAAAACAGTGTAGCACTTTAAAAAATAAATTAAGACCAAAATGCGTGGGTTGAGGATTTTCAGGGATAAAGTAACTCGGGAAAGGTTTGTTCTGTCTGCACCACTGACCCCGCACCGTCGAACCGGTGGTGTCGGTGTTTCTCCTTGGCGCTGGCAGTTTGATTTACACGCATACACTGTGCCAACCACACGTACGCTGGGAGATGGTTACAGCCGTAAATAGGGGGAATCTGTCACCTGTCCACAGCAGCGCCCTGAGGTTTACACCGGTGACAAGCGAATTTCAGAAAGCCTGGAGGATTGACCGCAGGCCTGGAATTTTGGATCATCAGAGGTTGGCGCTCCACTCAAGGAAACAACAATAAAATGGCAGAAAT
>NW_010243802.1:0-42224 GCF_000690775.1 Eurypyga helias | reverse complement strand
TAACCATTTCCTCATGGATCATGGTTTGTTCTGCTCTTCGTCTTCTGGCTCACGAGGATGAAGTAACACGTCCATTAGTAACAAGGCAGAACTAAGCTCTGCGCTGGTCTAAATTTCATACCTACTCTAATATTAGAGAAAGAGATGGCATGAATTTTTCTTAGACCCATTGCTCCATTTCCAGCCCTAATAATTCTAGATCTCAACTGGCATATTTTAAATTAAATTTTTTGTAATTTAAACCTATTTATCAACAGCTAATTAATGAGGTCTAAATCCTTTGATGACAGAATGATTAAATCGTGTTTAAACTAATCCATCTTTAATTAAAATGCTGCCAGCAAACCATTTCTGGATGTGTAAAAAGGACACATTTATAGATGCTCACTCTTTAACTATGCATTATGTAAAGCCAATAATTAGAAGAACTCATTATTTCAATTATATTTTAATTACTGTTACATATAAAACATGCTTTAATAGATGTAATGCAATACATTTTCTTTCTTTACAACCCACTAATCATTCCTATTGGGGTGACAACCAAATAAAAGGAAGTTTTATATATGCGCTAGTAAAGGAATCTTGTTTTAGCTTTGAGCCAATTCTCTCCCCGTTTCTTCTGTGCAGCAGAAAGGTACTTAATTATCTCCAAACCTAAAACACAAATGAATCCCTATAAATCCCTGTTAAAACTCTAAAAGGAGATTAGCGGTAACTGACCATAATAAAGAGAAATGCTTTATCCTTATTATTACACTTGCACATCTTCCAGTTCCGCAACTCAAAACACAAGGCTACTGAAGGACCTTCTAGTTAAGGAAGAAATACAATATGACATCTGTAGCAATTTTCCTACTCCTTTCCTTTACAATTTTAGGAAACAACATGATCCAAGAGATGATTTAGTTATTGCAAGAGCCATCAATTTTCATTTATTTAGGGCATCCCTTTTCCTCCGTCTGTGAGAGGAAGGTGGTAAACGAACACAGTGTGATGACTGCAGCCAACTCCCCATTATCTACATTACTGGGAGGCTGAGACTTATAAATATGAAAGTGATGGAAGTTTGACTATACTCTACTATGGCTAAGTCAGTTTTTAATGCAAATATGGAACAAATTATTTCTTTCTGATTCACAGTACGGATAGCTCATCAGGAACACTCAATATATCCTGTAGCAATCCAACCTTTAAAAATTGCATGTCACTACAATAGGTATTTTTTGCTGAGACAATCCAAAATTCAATAGATTGCAGTTATTAAACATGTTTCTAAACTCTGCATGTTCCAAGTGGTTGTGTAATACAGAAAATTCAGTCTCAGGGTTTCGGTGCTTTCAGTGATCTGAGCCTGGCATGAGAAAACTAATAAGCGTATGGCAGAAGCCCGCTTAATTTACCCATTAAACTGTACTTCACAAATATTCAAAAAGGTGTATTATGTTATTTCTACTGACTCAGATATGTTAAATTTAATTTCCATAAGCTGATTTCTACTGTTTGGATGGATTAATAAAATTGCTGATACATTGGTTTATTTCAAGTTTTCTCTGAATATATTCAGCATTTAACAAACTCTGATTGTAAGATGCGTTCCCATCGCAGGCGTCCATAGTGAAGTCACTGAACATGCAGAGATGGAAGCAGCCATACAGCAAGACGGAAGCTGCTGCATGGTTTGATTTCTATAAATCCTCTCATTTCCCTTTTTGTCTATTCCTGCTTAGAGAGCAAACTCTTGAGGGCAGGAAAAATATTTTACTACCTTATAGGTGCATTGCCCATTTATATTCTGATTAAATAACAACTTATTATGAAGTGTGTATGAACTGTATCTCCTCGAGAGAGCGTATCTGGAAAGGTCATTTTTAATATTCAAGTATTCATACGTAATAGATATCAGGAATAAACGCTGATGTGGCAATGTGCTTTCTCAAGGTTTACCGAGAACATTCTTTACTTTTAACAGATTACAGTAGATCTACCTTGGGAAAAAAACACCCCAAACTCTTAAATGTATTATGTGTGGCATCCAATTGCTGTTCTGCCATGCCAGGAGCCTTGTAGTGCCAACACAAGTGACAAGAAGACAAATGAGACTGTACCTCCTCACGTCACCTGCCCTCCTCACCAGGTTACCGGTTTTACTGTCTCTTATTGTGCCTCCCAGCATAGAGCCAAGGACAAATATGTTTAAGGACTCAGGTACTGTTTAAGAACTGCATGAGCAATAATATTAAATAAGAAGACGTATTCAAGAATAAATATTTTAGGTGGTAGAGCGCTGTGGGGCAGTAATACGGCCAATACCAGAAATAACATTATGGTAGAAACTACTCAGATATGTATGGATGAAAGCAACACCTTGCCTTACTATCAGTTTAATTTTCCGATGTACTTAAATGCTGGCTGTAGTAACTGCTTTTGTTTCAAGACGGCACTTTGGCCAGTAAGCGCTACGACCTCCTTCCCTGCCTACCGACTTCCTACCGAAACAAGGACCCAGCACGCAAATGCCAGCTCCCTACTTGCTCTCGTGCTGAGCCAGTCTAGTGCCCCAGAGTAACGCAGGCGGGGAGAGGTGACTAACAGCTTCTTGGGGGAGAGGGGGATACGTTTTTGGAGGAGCTCATGCCAGACAATTTTATGCCCCAGAAGCCAGAACTCTGAAACCCCACCCGGACCTCCCACACCCTTTCTGGAGTAACACAGCACATTGCCACTTCCCCAGCAGACAACATGCAACTACATAGTGAAAACCTGGTTAAGTAGTTCAGAATCATCTAGGTAACTCTAGAACACTATCCAAACTTGTCTTAAAACTGCATTTCCCGTCTCCCAGAAGCCTAGACGGTCTGCTCCCAGCCACTGTATTATCAAAAGAGAAGCAAAAGTTTTCCTGGCTTGTGCAGATAAATGACAGAGCAGAGATGTCCTTCTGTAATCTTTCTGACCATGTTTCAAGGGTTCTGGTCATGTAAAATGAGTGAATAGCTGCCCAGAGGACTACACCATTTACCACAAATTACTTCTTTATGGAAGAATCAATTTTATAGTCTCCTGAATTTCAAACACTTGCCTCTTCAATCCAGTGGAATTACTCTTTTGAGAGCCAAGCCTGAGATAGATGACTCCAAGGATCTACTCTTGGGGCTATGAACTATCTGTTATAAAAATCTAGGGAGGACTTATAAGTCTTTGAAAAAGACTCTGAGTAAAGAAAACATGTATCAACACTCTAACATTATATGGCCAGACGTGTCCAGATTAATCTGTTGAGTCTCCGACAATCTTCTGTCCCAACAGACCAGAAAGCTAAATTCAAGTCAATCTAATACAACAGAACTAGAAAGCGTTTTCAGAGACAGAAGAGGCCACACTGCTGCATGCTGTCCCTGAAACTCCAACATGCGTGCTTTTCTGCTCGTGCAGGGAGAATTTTGCAAAGCTGAACTCATGAGAATAAAGCTTTAAAAACGATATTAACTAATTTCAACTCGTAAGATGACAATATGCAACTACCAAAACAAACACCACTGCATGACATGGGGAACAAAATGAAATGCAGAGATGATCCCAACAGCTCTCAAGCTGCTGCAGTCTCCAGAAGAAATCCGTAACACTGATGGTGGTTCCCTTAGCCCACGCTGCCGAGTACGAATCATCATTCAGGTGAACGCGCACGGGAAGTGCACCCTCAACAGAACTTTCAACGATTCAAGCTGTCGTGCAAGGCTTGACAAATCCCCTTGTCTGCTCCTACGAGACACACAGAAAATTGCCCATCTCAGTGCTCATCGGTTTCTCCCTCTCTACTGCTTTTATTAGAAAGACTTAAAACCGTAAGGATTAGAAAGATGACATCAACCAAAACATTTCACTGCATGCCTAAAACCCTGTGAATGTTTCAGTTCCTCCATTGCAGAGCCTTCACTAAGCAGCAAATAAAATGAGAATTCCAGTAGCTGGTCCACAGTAGAATTTTTGGATCTGTCAATAAAAGGAAAGAAAAAGTTTTGCCTGGTGCTGCACATACACCTGGGGCTCCGAACTGCTCGTGTCGAGACGTGAAACTGCACAGCAAAGCTGCACCTGCCAGGAGGCAGAGTCATGCACCAAAATGGCATCATCTGCTCTCTCCGTATAGATCTGTTACCCACCAACCATGGCTCCCTCTCCCTAAAGGAAGATGAAGGCAGGAAAACAGGGCAACATGCAGAGGCAGTACTTGCAGGACAACAGCTCCCACACGGTCTGTGGGGCTTGCTGCTGATGCAGGCCAACCAGCAATCGTATCCCCAAAGGCAGTGGCAAAAGGTCTACATAGACACACTGCCCCAGGGTTTAATGCCACGTCCAAGCAGCACTAGGTTGAGCTATAAAATTCCCAAGACTTATTTCCTGTCTTGCAAATCTCTGCAACAGGGATGTGAGTGACTCCAAGAGCCTGCCTACAAGCCTACAATGCCTACCAGCCACAGGCTCTAGCTCTGCCAGAAATACAACAACTGTTTTAAATACTTCTGGATTCAGCTGGCAGTTATCTTTTCACTAGTACATTACACCTTTCATCTCCCTCTGGAGGTGCCTACACACAGCAGAGGTAAACCTCTTGCACCGGACTCAGCAAACTTACATGATATTCTTGGATAATTCAGTGTGTAGGGACTCTCATTTCTCAAGGAAAAAGTGTTCTTTGCCATCACTTTCAAAATGGAGCTGACATTAGATGTGACTTTCTCCACAGACATCAGACACAGAAGTACCAGAGAGAGAGTTTTAAAAAACATTACCTTGGACTAGATTCATTCCCCCTGAGGTAATTAAGCCTTTGTTCTGAGGTATACATAAAAACCTCATTAGCTGTTTCTGAGAGTTTCACTACACAGAGGACATGTTCAGTTGTTTGCAAACTCTTGTGTCTAAATTATTTCCAGATCACAAGTCCAGTATTCTCTAGCTTTCATCTAAATTCTTTCTTCTTAAACTTATGACCTCTCTCCTGTCTATATTAAAAAATTTCATATTAATAGGCTCAGCTGATCAAATGATCCAGATCTTACTGCTCAACCATCCCATGATTCTGATGACCTACTAACTCTCAAAGGTCTACATCTACATGATTTACTGAGATCTAGGAATTACTTCTGGGAAGTCAAATACCATCAGATTTAATATCGACTCCTCTGTAACCCCACTTGTGAAAAAAGAACAAGTGTTAGAAGATGGCTCGTTCCTGACAACTACTTCTGTCAGTCAGCCAGGTTTTAATCCATTTAATGTGCACCTTATTAATATTGTATACAACTAATCAGAATGTTGTGTGATAATAAGTCAAATGCATTACTGAAGGCTAAGTGCATTACAGCCACGGAGTTAACTTTATCAACTAAATGTAATCTAATTTAAAAAATTAAATCTAGGTTTCTTTAATAAGATGTCCTTCATAACACCACATTAACTCAAATTAATTAAATACTTGTCCTCCACTACTGGAACCTCATATCAGCACTGTCATAGTTGCCAAATAAGCTTTCTTCATCTGGAATTGAACCTGGCAACTCCCATAATCCCAGCTGTTCCATTTCCCCCTGTCCCAAGTGTAAATCAGAACCAGATGATGTGCTAATGCGTAAACCACTTTTTAGATCTTATATATTGCATACATACATCAATATTAAAATAGTTAGAAAACAGTAACAGCAAACAAAAATCATTCATCTTCTCATGAAATAAGTGTGTGCAGTTTTTCCACTTTTAATGCTACATCCACTGGAAGAAGAAATGGAAGTGTTAAATGAGATCTGTCTACATCATGGATTCATTTAATAAAGTTAATCATGAAATGATTTTTATATTCAAGAACATAAATGTGATATATTAAAGCAATTGATAGCTAAAAGCTATTTTAATTCTTCACTTTTCAAGTATACTTGATACTGTATTTTTTAAAGGACTACTTAACTACAGATGTCAGTTGGCTGGTAATTCCACCAAACGAATGACTTTTCCCCTTCACTTTTGAATTGTTACTTTTATTTGTCCCCAAGTATTCAGCAGAAACCAGTTACATCAATAAAAATTGTCAATTTTGATCTGCCTCATGAGATGCAACAGCTTCAGATAGATTTTCAGTTAGAAGACAGGGTGACTAGAACAGCTATTATTAACAGCCATTAGACAGAGTGGCAGGACCAGAAGACAGCTTCCTAGATTTAGGCTGGATTAAGTGGATACTGTACACAGACAGACCTTCAAACACTGTAAATAACTTTAAAACGCTACATTGTGGTTGAACTCTGCTGTCAGAACTGGGTAGGTCACATCACATGAGATGGCTTACAGCAGAGTGACAAGCACTTTGCTAAACAGCAAATGGGATATGGCTTATCATAATAAATTAAAATTACTTAATACAGGTAGTTGAGCAAAGGTCGACAAGAAGGAGTGAGGTAAAGGAGATTGTTTGACATAGAATTCATCAGAAAATCCCTATAGGAAAGGAGAAAATAGAGTAGCTTTGCTAGAGATATTACTGCCTTTTAAATAACATTTTCTGCATCTTCCCCGTGCTACCAAATCACGCTTTGTTTTTATGCCACCTGTACTTATAAGGGACTAGTTAAATAGAAATCATTTTTAATTGGGCAGATGCCCAAGTCTCATCACAGATAAAGCATCCTGGGTAAATAACCAGCTTTCATGAGGCAAAGATCAGTATTATTCATATTAAGAAAAGAACCAAAGCAAACCTTTGCAACTAAGATGCTACATGGCAGTTCCTGATTTTGTTCAACAAAATGCATAGTGACCATGACAGCATTTGACTTTTCCTTTCATACTTGTTTCGTCTTGCTTCTGACACTTTTGTCACCATTCATCTCAAAAAAACACCCCAAACCTACAAAGACGAACAACCCCCCATAAAATACAGAGCAATATAAAACTGAAAAGGACTCTGATCCCAAATAAACAACCCAAACAGCTACTGGGTAAGGGCTCAGGTGATCACAGAAATGGTCATTTCTTCTTTATTACTAACATCAAAGTCCCCCTTATTGCTCTCTCAAGCTCCAAGTGTGTATTCTGTGGCACTGCAGCCTTTGTAATAGAACAAACAATATGAAAAGTACTTTTACTCATGTATTTCAAGTTTTTATGCTAATTACCTCCATGAACTTCTATAGAGAGACCACTTTACGCAGCGCTCTCCTAGTGCCAGCATCCTGCCTGGGACAAGAGGCAGGAGCGGTTCTTCCAGGGGCCCTGCCTTTGCCTCTGAGTTGCCTCACGCTCACTCCACCACATCGGTGACCTGCACGGTGACCCTACGCTGCTGCTCAGCCGTATCTTTAACGTGGTACTAGGGAAGAGGACAGCAAGCAGATTGCACACATTTCTGCCATTCCTTTTCAACAGGAGGATAATAATCAAGGCTTTTAATAGAAGACTAGCTGAGAAGATACAAGGTCATTTCAGAAAGCACCTAAATAACTTGGAAATTTAAGCTCACATCTTCAAAATACTAAAGCACTGATTCATACTCTATCCAAAAAGATACAGCTGTCTTTAAAAGATCAAATGCTACTGAAAAGGCACTATGGAGGTGGGACTACAGGCTTTTCAAAATTGAAAGCAAGGTCTTTCCTTACATTAGCAGCAGCTCCTGTGATAATCTAAGCTGAAAGGAATCCAATATATTTTTCGCTCTCTAGCCTTATTTTTAATTCTGTGTTAGCTTGGATAACGAAAACAGATGAATCCACTTCACTTGCAGCTTCTTGTGCACCAGGTGAGCTCACCAGCCCCCACTGCGGCCCGAGCCTGCCTTTGGGAAAGCACAGCGAAGCCAGGCTTCTTCAGGCAAGTGAACGGAATTATTTCCAGCAGTCTTCATTAGAAAAATGGGAAATAAGAGGCTTAAAGATAACATTTAACAATTGTGGTAACTCTGTGGGAAGAGCACAGATTTTCAATTTGGTTTTTTAAATTTCTAATAGTTGCAACTGAAAACGGACACCTTTGTCAAAATGCACACAACGTAGGAGAAAACTGCAATTCTCCAACCTATTCTGTTTGCTCCTCTACAAAACAAAACAAGGCAATAAAAGCTCTTTAAATTACTACAACTCGTCTTTTCCAAGTGTACAGTCATTCAGATTTTCACCTTAATCACAACTAGTCAAAACGAGACCAACATGTACAAAGCTCACCCACCGCTAAAATCAGAAAAGTGGTATTTTTAATCTGCGCTACTATTTTTATAATACATTTTATCATGTTTCTCTTGAGTTTTCTACATAGTCTTGCCAAACTCCTTTACAAATGCTCCAAGCTTTTGGGGGAGAATAAAAAAGTTTCACCTATTTATTCCAGCTGCTTTCAGTACTTGCACGGCAATTACTGCACCAGGGTGAACTGCAATTTAGAGACTACCCAGATTCATGTTCCTACTCCATTATTTACCAGCAGTTTAATTTTGTTCTCCTTATATTCACTAACCACGTTAAGAACCTTTAAAAACAAGTCTACTGCTCCTTTAATTAGTAATTTCGAGTTGCATTCTGCTTTTATTTCACCTCTTAATGACTAACAACAACAAAAACTTGTAATAAAAGCAAATCTGATTAGCTTAACAGAAAACTGGAATTCAACCTTAATATACTGAACGAGCATAAGTGCGGAAGCTGCATATTGCGTCGCGAGGGAAGTGGGCCTTATGGAGCACGTTTGGGAGCAAGAGATCCAGCTGAGGCTGGCCATTCACTGTTACAGGTACCGTATGGCAAACTAGAGCTTCTGCTCTGTCTCCACAGAGAAGAGAAATAATGAAAGGAAAAACATAGGGTGGACGAAGAATCATAGAATCACAGAATGGTTTGGGTTGGAAGGGACCTTAAAGATCATCCAGTTCCAACCCTCCTGCCATGGGCAGGGACACCTTCCACTAGACCAGGTTGCTCCAAGCCTCATCCAGCCTGGCCTTGGACAGTCCCAGGGGTGGGGCATCCACAGCTTCTCTGGGCAACCTGTCCCAGTGCCTCCCCACCCTCTCTGTGAAGAATTTCTTCCTGATATCTAATCTAAATCTCCCTGATTTCAATTTATACCCATTACCCCTTGTCCTATCACTACAGACCCTTGTAAAAAGTCCTCTCCCAGCACCCTTGTAGCCCCTTCAGATACTGGACAGCTGCAATGAGGTCTCCTCGGAGCCTCCTCTTCTCCAGGCTGAACAAGCCCAATTCTTGCAGCCTTTCATCATAGGAGAGGTGCTCCAGCCCTCTGATCATCTTCGTGGCCTCCTCTGGACTCGTTCCAAGTGGTCAGTATCCTTGTTTAGACTTGTTTAGCATCTCCTCCAGAGCTCACTAAGGAAACACATTCTTAGCTTTTGGTCCAAGCTTTTGCCCCTGGATACGCTAATCCTTGTCCCAGCCGGCCAAGTTGGCAGTGACTCAGCTGGCAGCTTTCTTGACTTCTGTTACTAGTTGGGCATTTATTATAATTCTAGTTTGCTGTTCTGTTCTCACGTGACAAGTGCTGTGCATGGCAAGTCCATCCACCCCCATTAATCAGTTACCTGTGTTAACAAACGAAGGCTTTTCACGCCACAGGGTGTACAGGGCAAAAGCCTGCATAAGGCTACGCACTGTCACACTGGAACTTGTGGATGCTTCGATGCACTTGTACCCAGAAAACAGCAACTTTTAGCCTCAGAGAAAAAACATACGTAGGCCAATATATAATTAATTTACTAAGGATTCTCATGTGCAATAAATCCTTAAATAGGGAATAACACTAGACTTCACAGAAAATTAATGATATGGTTTCCTAGTTGGAAAAAGATGAAGTACACAATGTTCTATAATCTACCTGCTATTCAGAATAAAGATAATTATAAGCCATATACAGCTTCTGAGTTTGTGATCTACAATTATCAAACTAGTACCTCTCTTTGAATTTCCTCTGAATAAGGAGGAATAAACAAACAAAAAAGCAAACAAACAGCATCTTACCAAACTGATGAAATCCCAGTGGCTTCTCATACTCTCAAAAGTAAAACGCTATCCTTTTGCTTCCCATTTTCCACTCTCCTTTCCTAAAATCCCTTTTAACATGGGGAATTTGGTTTTGTTTTTACAACTTTTCAACTTTTTGATTTACTCCACATTGAACTTCCCCAATAACAGCGAGTTCATGTAAAATTTGTCTGTGTAGAGTCCTTGTTGGCTAAAGAGCATGTCTATATTTTCTTGTACTTGCTTTTAGGTTTAGTAGCCTTATAAGCATTCCTCTTCCCTAATCCCTTACGGACTTCTGTATCTTTCAACAAAGTCTCTGTGTAATCCTGCACTTCGACTTAGAGCAGCATTTGCTGTCTCTAATCACTCTGAAAATCAAGACCTTTGAATGTGATTATAGATCCTGGTTTTTATATTGCCTAGACTTCTGTGACAAGGGATCAGAACTACACACCAAATCCCCACTAAATCTGTGTGCCGCTGAGGTGTTTTCCTGCCATATACCATTCCCACTTGTATTACACTGACATCTGGGGTGTGCTGCTTGGTTCTCAGCTCAGTGGTCCTCACAGTGTGCTGCACAAAACAACCCAGTGTTCACAGGCTCTGTATGGCACACAGACCTTTTTTTTCAGACTACGGACATGTGTAACAAGCCCTTGGGTACGAGTGAAGTATTGTGGCAAAGGCCAGACTCACTGGCATTTCCTTCTCATTTGTGGAGACACAGATGTTTAAGAGTTTTACAGTCCTCTGCCAGCCTCTTGCCTGTAGATCTGGAGGGATAAATGGGGAATAATGGGTCTTGCCAAGCAATTTTTTGGCAAAGTTCACATGTCCTCTCTCCCAGAAACTGTGAGTGTAGGATTGGGACTGCAAGAATTATTCAGCAGCTGCTAATAACCCCACAGGGCACCGTCACTCCAATAGCCTTTTGAGAGACGCGTTTCATACCTGTAACGACAGCCTCTAAGACACGGTGCTCCATCAGGGCTTATTTAAAGCAATTTTAAATATTACATGGAGTGAGAGGAGTGTGTGTGTGTACACCCCCTATATACTGAAATACATATTTTAAACATACATAGACTCAAACTTCATTCTTCTTTCACACATGCAGACTGTTTCATTATATCACACCTTTCAGACTCTGCATGATCAGTACTTCTAGTAACTTCACCAGTGATGAAAATGCATTTCGGATGCTAACCAGTGCAATTTAAAAAATAAGATTATTCCTTTTGGTGTCTCTTTTCCACCCAACCGGTATAAACGCTCATTTACAAAGGTTTTGACAGCCCATATATCTGTGGAAAGCCTCCTGAATCTTTCTGCACTTCACAATACTGAACAGAGGGAGCTCCATGCCAAATATCCAGGCTTTGAAAACATTCCTGATAACTTCATTTCTTTCAGAATTTAAACATTCAAAAATAACTGGTTTTCAGTGCTTAAGAGGTCTTAAATTCTCCCTGCAAATGCAGACTGTCATTGGTTTACATCTGTAGAAATACAAAATATTGGGTGGGAACAAATGAAAAATCAGGCTCATAACAAGCACAGTTCTTTGCTCAGGCATTTTTAATTCCTATGCTAATCTCAAAGTAGAGATGCTGAAAAACTTTATAAATCTTATTTTACCAAAATCCTTTCACCATTGTTTTCTGAACTATCTTCTCTCAGGCTCACTACTGCCTATTATAATCTGTCTACAATGTTTCTGTGAAACATCTATCCCATATATCCCAAACAGTGGGACACGATAGGGTAAGACATTTCGCCTTGGTTTAATACGTTGCATGTGGCTGAAGAGAGACTGAAAAGAAACAAGTGAAGAGGGAGGGAGGGAGGGAGAAAGAAATAAGGATGCTTGCAGACTAGGTCTCTGGTGCAATTCAAATAGCAAAAAGGGAAAGAAAAGTAAAAAATAAAATTAAAAAGTATAACTACCAGTTATCAGGCTGGTTCTTCTGCAATAGCATGGCTCCACAGACATTTCAGAAATGGTTGCCAGCCAAGTATTTTTAAGCAGTTTCAAAGAAACAAGATATGAAAACAGAGATGTTAAAAATGAAGCTGGAAATTTGAACTGATGTCTAATGTCATTGTAAGTCTGAAAAGCAAGAGAAGCTATGGTTTCAGCCATGGTTCTTCACTGATACTAGCATGCAGGAGCATCAACAGAGCTCTGCTCTGTGCTTCAAACTCCAAGCAGCATTTAGCACGCACCTAAAAAGACGTATTTTGAATGTTGAAAAACATACATTCAGTCTGTTGTGCAGTATGATTTAACATGTATTTTTAGAGGAGTATCTTGCAAGACAACAGTCTGAAGAATTTGTTCAAGGAAATGTCATTCCTATCAACAGTCCAGTTCTTTGGACAGTCACATCAGACCACTCTTTCACTGCAAGAGGTAGCATGAGAGTTTCAAGGCCAACAGTTTTTGCTCAGTCTTTTCCATAACATCAAGCCTGTATTGGGCAAAATACAGCGCTTTCCCCTCCCAATTCTTAACAACGTTCCTTTTTTTATTATTCCTTAAAAACATTTCTCAGCCCAGACTGACAGTTAATGTTGTTCACACTCAGACCAGCATTAGCATGCAGGGCTGGTAAGTGTATCTCAGAGCTACACTTCCAGGGAGTTTAACAGATACTTTGTTATTACAATACAAATCAGCAAGACTAGTGGCTCTAAAACAGTACTCCTGTTAGCAGTATGCTGTGTGAACATTACTTTTATCAAAACCATGTGCCAACTCACCCTACAAATAAATTGCAGCCTCATAAAATTGTCAAAATTGTATCCCTTGGGAACTACAAAAGTTTGATTCACATGCATTTTCTGCATTGTAAAATATTTCATATTTGGTTTCTCCCATGTAAAGTGTAATAGGCTACATAATTTGATTTATACTTTGGGGATCTGGTACATTTATTAACTGTGTAAAAGTCAGCGCAACAAATATTTCACAGTTTACGCTCCAAGTTTCAAATATTCCTGATACTGAAATAAAGAATGGGTGCAGGCAAGAAAGCGTTGGGTTTCTCCCCAAAAAACCCAACAACAAAATAGAATTGTCTGCTGACTGTTGCCGGCCTAAATCATTATAAAGTAAAGCAGGAGCCAGATTGGGGAAACACTAAGAGCTGAGAGACCAAAACAAGATCAGCTTCCTAATGAAGTATTTAGCTTCCTAGCGTTGGGGTGGGGAAGCATTTTCATTCATGCCTCTACCACCTTTTACACTGAAATTAATATTCCTATGTGAACTGAGAAAAATGATTTTATTATGGACAAAACATAACTGATGAAGTTGAAATGTGAGGAGGGAATAATGCTAGATACATTGTTACTGTGAACGAAAACCTTACCTCAGTTTGCAAACTACTGATTCTGGAAATGCAGATCATATATGCAAGTTAGTAGACAATTTTCAAGAAAGATCCCTGCAAACACTTGTTAAAAGTGACATCAAAGAGTCTGTCACATGCATTAAAGTCCCCAACATTATTTACACGTTAATATAGGAACGACGACGTTGACAGCCCTCTGTGCACACAAGAGTTAAACCTGTACTTTGGAACAATTCTTTCCATCTTAAGGATGATGAAAACAAAGTTTTCTGGATTTTAACAGTAAGGAAATTGTTCTGAATCATAGAATCAACTGCTATAATACCCGTATTAAAACTTTAAGATCAGACAGATCTGCTGATCTTTCACTTATGTGTAAGTTTTACTAATGTACAAAAAAAGCCTGTGCATGCCAACAGTAAACCCCCAGGTCCCCAAACAACAGTATTGCCCCCCGGCTATAAAAATGACAAACTGCAACCACAGTTGCAGCACACCCAAACTCTGTAACAGATTAGATTTAAAATTGAGCAATGCACCAAGGCAGCTATTAGTCTTTCAACTCAAGTGTCAACTTCCAACAAATTAACGACCGAGCAGTCTCAACCAAATGGTGTCTTGACAATTACAAACGGCATTTCTAAATCCAAATTCCAGCGCAATATTCCTGAGTAAGTTTTCTGAGCTGTAGTGATTTACTGGAGTAAAAAAATACAGCCGCATGTGGTTCTGAAATATTCTGCAAGCTATCACATCCACTTCACCATCCAATTCTTTAATGAAAGACACATCCTGGAGATGAAAGGAAAGGAGATCAGAGCAGGAATTTGATATACAAGAGCTGAAAGTTACATCACACATGCAACTCTTGTCAAATTCCTCCAACTACACCCGACTGCACATAATCTATAGCTAAGATGAAACCGAATATTCTCCAAGAACCAGCATGATGTGAACTGTATCTCAGCTTGAATCTACAAAGGAATCGGCCAATAGTGGAGATTTTTTGCACACTATCATCCACTTTAGGCACACACTCTTGCAATTAGACAAGACAAGTAAACGGACAGTAATAACTAATAGTATGGCCCTTCCCCTTCCCTCAGAGGTTTATTTTTCTTTCTTCAAGGCTTTATAGATTTGATTGCAAAGCCATGCTGTAAATCAAAAGAAAGCCACTATTCATTACCTAGTTAGAATTTCCTGGGCTCTTTCCATGAAGCTATTTTTCTGCTGTTTGATCTCGAGGCCACCGGCAATGTCTACAAGCACACTCCCTACCATGGCAGCTGATACACATTTTTTTCCCAGATCCCTTTTCAACAGCTTGATGAATTTCCACCTGCTTCCAGTTCTAAAGAGAACCACTAAGATAAATGATTCATGGATTCAAAATACTTTTCAGGTTGAAAAAAGGGAAAATATATGCAAACCCAACTAGGAGTGACTCAAAGTTAAAGAAAATGAAGTGCATGGTCTACTGGTGTAGCCCAACATGCCCAGCTTGATTGCCTACACTCCATCTGACAAATAAAGGTAGTAATGCTTTCATTTTTTTTCAGGAAACAGAGATTTAAAACTACTGTTGCTACTGTAAATGTTATCTCCCAGCAAGGAAGAACACAAACAACATATGCCTCCTGCTTATCCATATCAGCTTCTAAATTTCTTCCTTATATATAGAAGATGGCATGGAAAGTTTCATGTTCTGGTGGTTTTTTGTCTCTGAAATACCATGAAAGATCAAGCCTCTTCCTTGCAGTGTAGCTGGAGGGCACTGCTCAAACAATCCACTTCCCTTTTCCAGTCCTTCCAGCAGGCAACAGCGCTCAGTCCTTCACCTGGGTTCTTTCTAGATAAAGGCAAACACTTTAAGCCAAGTTTTCCTTGATGCCAGCTTTGACAAGCTCCATGCCTCCTGTTTTAGTGCAAACAGCACACAGAGCTACAAACAGCAGGTCCCCAGCAGCACCTAGCCTGCTGCTGAGCACATCCTAGCAGCTGGGGCTGGGCAGCGGCAGCCCTGGGTGGGTGCCAGAGAAGGGACCTGTAGGAGTCTGAGAACACGGCAAGGCTCTGGGGACTTGCCCAGTGAGGGGCAGTGGATGCTAGCAGAGGGCTAGTTAGCAGACGTGTGAGCAGTGAAGGAAGATGAATGGCACTTGGTAATGCTGTGGCATTTACCTGGAGTGACAGCTGTGACTTGCCACGGTTTGTAGCTGGAAGCCTGGAGCTCCACACCCCATTCAGGTGCTGAGGATCAACGCGAGGCCACCAGCCTAGATGAACTTGGTGTGAAGTGCTGGCTGGAATGGAGGAGCAGGACCCCAAACCTGAACTGGTCCCACTAGCACCTTACGTGCTCCCCCGTCAGCCCCACCGACCACAGCCAAGCAACCTGGCACAGTGCAAACCCCTAACGTCAGCCTTTGTCTCATACACTGAGAAGTAACTTATTTGAACAGTCTTCTCCCACACACACTTATACCCATTGATTTTTCCAAGCTGTCTTTAAAGAATCAAAGCAGTGGCAAAGGGCACATCTCTTCCCCTCTGCATCATCCCACCAAATGGGGGGAGAAAGCGGCACAAGATAAAACATATGGACCGAACACTGAAGGGATACACCTGGCAAACAGCAAAGTAACTTAGCTGGAGGTAACACACGGGGATCACTCCTGCAGGGGTAGGTGCAGCTTGGGTGCCTGCAGAGAAGCAGCACACTGTGTGCAGAGCAAGCGGGATAACCTCCAGGAGGTTATGGAGCTCTACGGAAGAACGAGCCGTCCCACCCGAGCTCCATGACATGGTTCACAATCTCAGGACAGTGCACTTCCCCGTAAGATTTTGGGATAAACATTTAGTGTTTGTCATAACATTTTGGAATAAATATAACTGCTGAAAGGCCTCACAAAATCTTTTAAAATTACTTTCTCATGCAGTTACGCACGCTGAGTATAACTGACCCAAAACCTAGCATACCTTTTCTCAAAAAAAATTTACACATTTCACTTAAAGTTCTAAACAACGGCTAAACGATACCATTGTTTTGCCCATGCAAATGAATCTGCATCTTTTACCATGAAAACAGAAGTACCCATTTTTTACTTGCAAGGTCATCCCTTCATTTCTCAAAACCTGAAGCTTTTCACTTAAGATTGCCCGAGACTATTTTGAGTATCATCAATATTTTAAATTTAGAAAAGTACCAAACAGTGTAATAAATCAAACCAGCAACTGAAAACACAAGTACAAATGAAGGTGACCCTTCCTGTCCTATGCTCAGTATACGAAGGACAGATCTGTCTTTACGCCTCAGAGCAGTATTATGGTGAGTGAAAGGTTGCCTCTGGCCATCTCAGACCTTAACTTCAGAGAGGTACCGTAACACCCCTCTTTGCACCTCACGACTCCTTTCACTTTGCAAAAGCCTCTGAAGATGCAAGTTCTATCCATTTCATCGCAATCTTACCACAGTTAATGACGAAACTGTGCTCAGCACAAAGGAGATAGCTGTGAAAATAGAGAGGGGTGGTGGCAGGAAACCTGCAGGGTTTGGATCTGCTATTTCAGTAGTAGACAAATATTATTTCAGGTCCTGCTACAAATAATGCATATGCTTTGATTGATAAGATTTAAACAAACGCAGGCTAGCACTAAAGCAGTGAAAATGCACACGTTGCATCTCTTCAAAAGGAAGCAGATTCCCCTCAAGGCAAGCATCGGCTCCTGGGATTTTATCCCAGCTGCTACCCACTGCCTTCCACAGACGGATGGCTGGAGAATGAACATATTCCTCTTGCTCACCCAAATGTTCCACTCATGTATACTGAATATCACATGGTAACCTGCGTTCCTAAGCAACCCCACGCTCACTCCACGTTCTCCCCACTCTGCCACCAGCAGACAAGAGGTTTTAATCACCAATTCATACTGCACCCAACGTGCCAGAATCCCATCACGAGAGGCTTGGGCACAGCACTGCATTAAGCAGCACCAGGCAGCTTCAGCCCCTGTTTTGTCTTCACCAAGGCACCCAGAGTGTAACTAGAAGGCAGCACTGTTAATTCTGAGTTGTTTATAAAGTCAATTTTTGAAAAAAAAAAATCCTGGTTTAGACATAAAATGCTTGCAAATGCAAGCTAAAAATTTATATTCTTGCTAGCAGGTATGGAAACATTCTTTTAGAGGTACTGAGGGTTAAACTTTTTTCTGACATTTATAATATTCAGTGCTGGAAAAAAAAATCTCTGCAAAGAATAATTGCTCCCACAGGGACCAATCCTTGGGTCACAGTTTTTTGCACTTGACGGCAACAGAGCCTTGAATGAGATTTTCTATAAAACCTAGACTTAAGCTTGCAGCATAATCACAATGTTTGCCCTAGCTCTAGAAGCTGAACTAAAGCACCACTTCTACAGTGTAATTATTCCATATGTTACCAAAACCCACGGGGAAATTTTATTATTCAGAAGAATAAATAGGGTAAAAATAAATGGTTTTTAATTTTAGCCAATTTTTACACTCCTTATGAATTTTCATTTTTCTTATGCAAGTTTAAGTCCATGGGAGAGAGGATTTGCCTTGAAGAAATAATTAAACTTTCATCTTCGGTTATGCTTCTTAGCAAATACACAGCCACCCACACAGCACGTAACACACAAGTGCTGTTCAGTGACACAGAATGCCAACATAATCACCAACGCTTCATAATCTTCCTTTCGGTTTCAAATTGAATATTTGAAGTCTGAACTTCTGTTCAACACCACAGAGGAAGCAGAAGCACAGTAAGGACTCAGGTTAGAGGGAGGTTCGGGTCCCAGTACAGAGCTTTATTTGCCCTCAATACTTCTTTGAATACCTGAACTATTCTTATACAATAATGCAGTAATTTGTCATACGGGATGTGTAAACCTACTGCCTTAAGGGTAATAAAAGCTTTTAACATTCACTTTGTGATGACAATTTCGGAACCAGATGTAGCCAGCTGCAGAGGTCAGAATTTTTCTGGGAAGGAAGCTGAGGAAGCAGGACTCCATCTAGTTCAGGAAGATGCAGGCACATTTTGCGACTATGTCTACGCATGACACCTCCAACTCCTGGGAACGTTTCAACGCTCCTTTCCTAATGCAGAGGCCAAACAAACGACTACACGGGTGCTCTGCAGGCAGGTCACAAAATCTGCAGGTGCCAAGCTCATTCGCCAACAGGCCACCCCATTCATAGGATCCCACTGATCCATTCACTAGCCTCAAGCACCCATACACCATCTCTGCATGTGCTGCTCCTTTTCCCAGAGCTCAGGCCATTTTCCAGCACTTGAGCTGGCTGAAGAGAAGGGCAGGAAGATGAAAAACTAACAGTGGAAGTCAGAGGTTAATGCAGACTGATGGGATGAAATACAAGAACAGATTAACCTGCAATGCTTATTCTATGCTGCACTGGGGGCCCAGAGAGCAGCGGTTTAGCAATCTTCCTACAGACGCCAAATCTGGCTCCAAGGGTCTATCAGATGTGGTAGAACCACGATGGTGATCTCAAGTGCTAGAACCAATATGAAAATGAGGCCCAAAGTAATACAGAAAGCTACCAGAAAGAAGTTACAACACCCATTCAAGAACTAATACAAGTAACAGAGACCTCCCTTCTGTACCGGCCCCAAATAACCAAGCAGCTCACCTGACCCGAACAAATTCTAGACCCTGAAAAAGGTCTTATGGACACAAGTTTCTTCAATATGCAACAGCAGAGAAACCCTGTTGGCCAGAGCCCTCCTCAGTTAAATGGTTCATTGTCATACGATATCATGTTCCTTCTCAAAACAACAGAATTTCTGATCAAAACCAGATAACTCCTCCCTCAACGCAAGCATCTCTGAATTATCCCCAAATCTTGCAGGATTGGGAAGCCAGCTCCTGAATGCTGTTGACATTTCCAACTCAAACAACACAGTAGTCACAGATACGATGTTCTCCTTCAAACAGACAATAAAGAAAAAAAATTATCCTGCAGGGTTGACTCAATCTAGTGTATTACACCCAGCGTCAAACCTTTCATTACAGAGGAAATCTAGAGATTAGACGGGCAAAAGACTATTAATAAATCACATATAACATCCTAAACTTCATGCCGTCCTAACACCTACAACTGACAGGTACACCTTCCACCCAAACAACTTGACACAATTTTTACAAATCACCTGCTGACCTAAGACTGCCTGCCTCCATCTGGCATTCAGCCCTGACCAAGAGGACATTGCAGGTTCGTTTTGAAAGAAGAAAGCAGCAGAAATCCAGCCCAACACTTCTGAAAGATACTACATTTTACAATTGTACCAAGTGAGAAGTGATGGCAACTGTACCTTACGCTAACGGATTAACTTGTGGAGCCTTCAAATGTCACACATCTCATTGGTTCTTTTAAACATTCAGGTTTTAGTACATGAATCAGAAGACACAGTGTCAGTTATGAGCAAAGTTCTTCCTATCCCTCACCTCCCAAGACTGCCTCAAGGCTCAATGTCATCTACTCAGGAACAGCTGTTGAAAGCAAAACCCAAGCAACCCAGAAAGAACATTGGGTTTTGAGGAGTTCTCAACAGCGGCGAATTCCTTTTAGCAGGAACATCATCTCTGCTGCATAGTATGATATAGGTTCCTCCCCAGTCTTAAGTTTCACTTAGAGTTCATGTTCCATCACTTCTGTCTAGCAATTCAAGGCTATCACTGCCCTGCTATACGACTCAACCTGAGTTACACATGCTGCCTCCAGCTCTGCTCAGACAGCAGAACCGCAGCATAGCTGGGCACAAAGACTCCAGTGCTCAGCAAACTCCAATACGCTTCATCTTTCACCACAGGCAACCACCCGCAGCTGTCCCCTTTGCTGCCTTCACTGACTTCCCATGAATGTATTTTTTTTAATTACTGTTTGTAATCTCAGACCTAATAAGCATCAAGTGACCTAAGCCTACCATGTCTGAACAACACTTAAAACCCCCCTACCAAGACCTAGGTCAAAAAAATTACAGCGCTCCCGAGCAACACGACATTCTGCAAGTGAGACCATGCTCATCTGCATGGAGAACCAACCTGAAAAAGACTATCACCTATCATCCTGTAATTATAATCCTGACCTTGTGTTTTTCGATACTGCTGATAATGGGTACACTAAAGAAACCTACCACCTGCTAAAACAGTACACAGTTCTGCACAATTCTTCCCCTAGAGAGATGATTCAACAACAGAAAAACAAACAAAAATCAGTCAAACAACAAAAAGAACCATCAGGATAGATGTCAGAAACACTGCTTAGTAAGCTGGAAGGTGGCACTTGCACACTACAGTGATGAGGATGCCCTGAGAACCGATTTGGAAAAGAATTTATGCAGGGGACGTGCCAGCAGCAAGGAACAGAATCTGCTCATTTCCTTTTTATCTCTGTAAAATGGTTTTGATTTTCAGAAGGTCAATGTGCGATATCATGTTATTAATGGACAGCCTTAGTATTCTACCCATTTCTTTCAAGCTGGGCTTCTAGTCTCTGAGCACGATCATGTAGCAATTCTGGCTATCAAAATATGGGGGCCAACAAACACAAAATTCTGGGCTCTCTGCTTCGACAGCAATTAGCAAAAATTATTGAATGAAAGCTCACAATGCAGATAAAGCCTCACATATGGCAGAATCTTTACTTTTGACTTGTCTGAACAAGCATGAACAAAATCCACAGCAAATAATAATCAGTTCAGCCTGCTGTCTTTTACAATGAGCTCCATTTCACATATCTCCAATCTTAGCTTGTCATCAGTAATGTTAATTAGTTCACTATCTCAACACCATGCTAGATTCAGTACAAACTCAGATCACTGCTAATTTGAGAAGAAAGCTTGTTCTTTCCTTATTATAAATAAGTGCAATAGTTACTCTACAGAACACCCACAGAAAATAAGACTGCTTGGAATTTTCAGCTGGATTCAAAATTTAAATAAAAATTGCGACTACCTTTTGATTCCCAAAAAGATAATAAGGGGGTAATATGAATGATCAGAGCACTAGCTAGATTAACAACCCTGTAAGGACATACAATGACACATCTTCCTATGCAAGCAAGCCAGCTCTGTAGGCATGCACGTTGCATACCTCTTTCCACAGCTCTCCTCCTGAAGGGAGCCATTTCCCAGCTCCAGCACGGTAATTGTTCTTTGGTATCTGTGGGCTGATAGAGGGTTTTATTTTAAAGTTCTCACACGGTCTGATTTCACAATTTTTTTGTAAAAGATAAAACCCAATTATGTGGAACTTCAATCACAAGTCACAAAAGAGACCTGTGCAATTAAACAGCACTCTTTTACACAAAGAGATAATTAAAGTGACATCCAGGAGGTGAACCACGCTGTCCTCTACTGAAAGAGAGGACGTACGAGCTTGTCACGGGACCTCCTGCAAAGGGAAAATGCTGGGAGGTTACTGGGAACGTAGTGAACTGCTCTGCTCTCCCCCAGCAGTTAATGGAGTCCACCACCAACCACTGTGACCACACAGACCAGGAAAATCGTGTCTCAGAGGTTCCAGCGCCCCCACATTCCTCTCCCCAGGAAGTTCCTGCCCCCAACATTTCTCCTCTCAGCTGGGGAGAGCAGGGCAACTGGAAACAGGTACAAGTTTGCCAGGGCTGGGGCAGCTGGAACCTCTCACATGGATCCATCCGAGAAGCACTTCTCCTAAAGCAGATGAGGTGCTGAGACAGGAGGTCTCCATGCTCAGGAGGTAACGCTCACCCCTGCTCCTGCTGAGTCGTGGGCACATACATAGGTATTTCTGCCTCTGTGTCACAGAAGAGGAATAATGCTCAGGGGTTTTCTAAACTAATTTTAAAATTCAGATTTATTTTAAGACTATTTACAACCTTAATTCAGCGGGATTATGAAATCAGCAGAGACAGCCTAATTGAAAACATCAAAGGCCCGGCTGTACCTGAGGGAAGGTAGGCAGGAGGGGAAGGCTGCAGCAGCGTCTCTCTGAATCCAGTTGCTCTTCCCAGCAAAGATATTATATCTGACTCCCCCCTGGGTGCTGGACACCCGAGATTCAGCAGCTCACTCAACCTAAGCAACTAGCAGCTACCTGACACATGCTGTCAGAGCTGCACTAAGCCGCCTACCTGGCCCTGGACCGCTTTAGGGTCACTTTGTACCTCTGGTTTTAGGAAGCTGTAGGTGACCCCGAGCTGGTGTCTCCCACCGGGCACTGCCCTGGCACAGGTACTGGACCACCGGCTCATCTAGTCGCACCCTGGCCAGCCCCAGGACCATCCCTGTTGCACAGAAGCTCCCGGGCTGCTGTGCATGTCGCTAAAAACTTAATTCGCTGCTGATCCCATTCTTCCTCCTACCCCTCTACTAGAACTAAAGGCACATAAATAACAGAGTACAGGACTGTCTTCGTACCGAAACACCACCCAGACACACGCACACCCGTCCTATCACACAGGCGCGCAGAAACAGAGGGAAAAAAAGTGGAGGGTTGTTTTTGTGGGGAAAGGCTACCTTCCTAATCTCTTTCAGATGTCTTCCATGTATTTTCAAGTTCCAAATCCAACCTTTCGATGCAGCAACGTACATTTAAAAAGCCATCACCTCTGACTGGGAGGCAGCTTTGGGAAACAAGGCAGTCACGCTGTTTTCAGGCTGCACAACGCTACCAACTGCTTAAAAAAAATTAAAGAAAAATCACACTTCAGTAACTGAGCAGACTGACATGCTGCTGGAGATTAATGGAGTGCTGGTCCCTTGTTTAATACCAATAAATCCTATGCACAAACACCGGTGAGGGTCATGGCACAACCCAACACCATTTCTGTGTCAAAAAGCAACTGTGAAGAATTCACCCGTGTATTTTTGTCAGCTGCAAAGGGCATTCTTGTTTACTATCCGCACACACTTATGTGAGGGACTTACTAAAGGCTACGCTTCAGCTGAAATCCTAGACACAAAAACTGGATCATGAAAAAAAATAGAAATATTTTTAAAGACTATCTGCTGCAGAAGTCAGTGACTCTCTCAAGAACATTCAAAGAGGAAAATCTATCAGGAGATGGTAAGTGGCAAATCCTGATTAGCTAAAATAATCAGCATTTCACTAACAGGAAATACCCAAAGGGAAATAAAATTATTCTGGCTATTTTCTCTTTTCTAGTGAAATAACATGTATGTTTTATTTTCAGTTTGTTCCACTGCACCATAAGAGCGAGATAAATGAAAGATGAGAGCCATAATCCATGTGAGCACTCTCAGACTTGCACAGAAAGTGAAATTTAACATGGACAGATATGACAGCAACTCATCTCAGAGCCTAAGCTCTGCTTTGGAAAATCGAGGACAGCACTGAAAAGAATAGGGATAAAGAACTCTTATCAGCCTCAGCTGGTAAGAGAGCCAAGGTGTAAAAAATAGTCCATCAGTGTTGTGCACCAAGAAGGAAAAACTTCTGTAGCCGTCTTCTTGCCATTTTATTCTTTAATTGTTGCTATTACAGCAGAGTCAAGTTTGGTATTAACTACTACAAACCCACCACAATTATTTGTATGGTTGCACAGACCTGAAAGATCCACAGCACTACATACAGAGGGGGCACCTGTGCAGGTGAGCAACAAGCTCTCGACCTGGCTGGCACATGCTCTGAATAAACTCCAACTGCCCCCTCCGCCACCACACCGGGAGAACCAGTGTCCCCCCTCAGGCACCTCTGCGGCTGACTGGAATAACCAGCTGCTGCAGGATGGTACGGAACACGTATCGCTGCCCTCCATCACTTGTCCCAACCGCGGCACCGAAGCATTTGAAGGCGTAAGCAGGAAAGGCAGGCACGCGGAGATGAAGGGGCTTCCCCTAGCAAACCGACAGTAAAACCAGCAATGCCCCAGCAGTGCCCACGAGCCACAGCATCACACATCCTCTGCGTGGCTTTGGTCACATCCTTCTTGCTTTGCTGCTTTTACTGGTGGAAACAACATGCCAAGTACCGTTACCCACCTCTGACACCGCACATCGCGCTACCTGCCCTTTACACTAGCTCATGGCTCCTTTGTTTTAGAAGAGCTCACTCTACAGGATCAGAATCCAAGGTTTTGATCCTAGGTACTAGAAATCACAGTGATTTGCATGGTAACACCAAGGTGCTCCTGTGTTCAGCAGCTGCAGAGGGTTCAGAGCTAGTCAAATAATCTAGGGAGGTCTTGGACAAGGGATTGAGCGTTCAGGCCAGGCTTGGTGCTGCCCAGTATCACCAAGGAAACGATGACTATGTTATCATTTAATTAACACTCCTATCACAGGGCCTTCAGTGCCATTAATAACAGGACCAAAACCCACAAACATGGGCAATGCATACATAGCTACGCGTCCAATAGCGTGTACGTAGCAAGTTGCTCTTTTCTTGCTACAGCGTACATTTTCATTCCCCATCAAATCAGCAATTCCAAGGAGCCACCCCGATCTTATAACTGTTCTCTCCAATAACAAAGGGGACAAATGAGAAAATGCACAGAAGATTCAAAACTTCATTTGCTAAACAGTAAGCAGAATAATAGACAACATCAGAAATTGATAAACTGATCTAGAGAAGGTATCTCCAGTACTTTATAGCATCCTGAAACAGATGATTGTAGGTCCTAATTAGTATTTGCAGTGGGTATGTATATATCTTTATATATACACAAAATATTTTTGTTTATACACACACATCTAAAACAACTGAGCTGAAAGCACAGATTTTTTTCACATACTTCTCAAGCTGAAGAGATTTCTTTTATCATTTTGCTGCATTTTAACAAAATATTCACTACAGAGCAGTTTCATAATTAAAAGCCTTTAATTAAAGAAGATTAATTAAACATAAGATAAGCACAAATACTAAACAAACTACTTCAGAGAAAATCCAGAATCTGACCTACCAAAATGACTTCATATGCAATTACACATGCTGTGAATTACTGTTTGTAGATAATTGCCTTGGCTGTCTCCTTCAAGTCAACCGACCACATATTAAAGTTAAATAACATCAAACCAAAAAAAAAAAAACGTCGGGGCTGATTGGACTTGCAGTTAAACGTGTTCTTTTTTTTATACATCTCAGCATTAATGCATTACTGGTTCAAAATCATTTACCAGTGGACCTTGATCATGAAGAATACTTCCAGCATATTTCTGAAGCTAGCTTTCAAACCTCAAAATAAAAATACATTATTTTACCTAGAGATTTCTCCATAATTCACTTACATTCCTTCAAATTACTTCTGAGAATAATCCCAATCCTAGAAATATAACCAGCTTTACATACTGCTGACTCTTAGATACATTTCCTAGAGTATTTTAACATGTTCTTGCTGTATGATGCAGCAGAAGTAAAATTACTCATTTTCTGTCGGAAAGCTGCTTAACCGAATGAACAAAGAAAAGGCAACACTTTGGTCCCACATGTAGTAATGGAAAATTTTAATTGCTTTTGAGATGTCTGGCATTATTCGTCCTAGCAGACAGGGTCAGACCCGCTTTGTACTCAAACCCACACATGCTATACTCCACAATGTCAAAGAAGGAAGTAAAGCAGTATGAAAGGAGTTTATTTGCTACTTTTCAAGAGATATCTATATTCATTTCAAAAATGCACAATTTCACAGCCATCAGCGGGAACTGCAAGCGCACCATGGGAAGAGTGCCACAGAATTCAGAAACCTCTCACAAAGAGAGAGAAAGCCACAGAAATATCAGAAAAAGAAAAACTTCATTAACTTTGAACTGATCTCTTAAATACAAGTGTGAATACTTTTGATATACCCATACAAAGAATTGTAGTTCTCTGCACCCTTTGCTTGCATACAGCAGCTGTGGTACATTCGAGGGAGGGGATTCTGCCCCTGTACTCTGCTCTTGTGAGACCCCACCTGGAGTGCTGCATCCAGCTGTGGAGCCCTCAGCATCAGAAGGATATAGACCACTTGGAGCGAGTCCAAAGGAGGCCATGAAGATGCTCCAAGGGCTGGAGCCCCTCTGCCATGGGGACAGGCTGAGAGAGTTGGCCTTGTTCAGCCTGGAGAAGGGAAGGCTCCGGGGAGACCTTATAGCACCTTCCAGTGCCTGAAGGGGCTACAAGGAAGCTGGGGGGGACTTTTTACAGGGGCCTGTAGTGACAGGACTAGGGGTAACGGGTTTAAATTGAAAGTGGGGCGGGTTAGATTGGATATCAGGAAGAAGTTTTTCCTGGAGAGGGTGGGGAGGCACTGGGACAGGTTGCCCAGAGAAGCTGTGGATGCCCCATCGCTGGAAGTGCCCAAGGCCAGGCTGGATGAGGCTTGGAGCAACCTGGTCTAGTGGAAGGTGTCCCTGCCCATGGCAGGGGGGTTGGAACTGGATGGTCTTTAAGGGCCCTTCCAACCCAAACCATTCTATGATTCAAAATCTCCCTAGCCTGTCAACAACAAAAAAAAAAAAAAGAAAAAGTAAATTACAAAAACTCTACTTCAATGAAAATTATCTGGTTTGGGATGTTACATATTTTTAGGTCTTTGAAAGTTCACTTCCTAGACTACATTAATGGGTTTATCTGCATACAGAGCAGAGATTTCCTAGAGTGTTTTCTAACTTCGTTGCCAGAAAGGTGTGGAAAGGAGAGGTTTACATTTTTAGGACCCTTTTCCCCTAAGCAATAAGGGAACAGAAACCAGAGCAGGGATGCATTTCACCAGCAACAGAAACTGAAGTTCTAATTATAGTCTCCAAGGCAGACGCTACAGAGGTGGTCTGCCAAGACCTCTTTCATTAGCGAAATAACCTCAAACTCTTTCAAGAAGTGTAATCTATCAAGACATATGGAAGAACAGAAGGCAATTTTAAACAGGTTTAATAGACAGTTGCCTAATTTATTTATTTTTTTAATTGAAAGACACAAATAATCTTTTCAAAAGGTTGATGTGCATGGGAGAAGCTAGTTCTGGAGTGGAAATGCAATATACTTCATAGACTTACAGAAGACTGTGTATACATGTATTTTTTGCATGACATTTAAACCAAACTGCCAAGATCGTGACATTTAAAAGCACTTGAGAACAAACTCTGCTCTATGGAAATTTTTGATTACTATTGACTTCCAGAGCCAAGATTTCACTATCAGCACATACAGCACGGGCAGCGAGTAAAGTGAGCGCAAACACAAGGTTCATTAATAAAGTTAATGGGGGAATGCACACAACATGTTTTTTTCCCCTGTTAACTGGTAGTATATGTAACTGTAATTTGAAGCACAGTCAAACTGTAGGCATAAGCATACAGTCTGTAGAATTTTAAACTGCTTAAATGTAACATTAGTTTTTCCATATTGCATATGCTCAAAGGGCATTATTTGGTTTTTGAGCTGCCATAAAATCCTGATGACAAAATGGAGGTCACTTTATTTTCCCCTCACTGGGCACCGACTCAGCCTGCTTACTAATGTTTGAAAAATCACTGTCAGGAAACAACTGTAACTGAGATATGACTGCTATTTTCTTTATCTTCATTATGCAAATACTTTGAAAATTGAAAATACTCTATGCGAGCTAAAAATAAATGGACTTGGTGATAAACTGTGCTTTATAAAAGAGAGGCTGCTGCTGATTTAATGTAAATATTGATTTAAAAGAGGAGGCAATGTTTTCCTTGTATCTAGACACATCACTACTGTGTCAGTTCAGAGCAGCCAATCTTTCCTATATATATGCCTGTACAGCATGTTTTCGCCAACACAAGGAGATATATGCTGTGTTCTTATTGACTGCACAGCTGTAGTAACATCCATTACAGCTGTGAGATGAGCTCCTTGTACAGGCTAACTACAGGTAATGGCAACTTATACTCGCAGGCAAAATGCAATTGAACACAGCCTTCTGTAAGGTTCTTAAACACTCATACATGCAGTCTTCTAAGCCTAATGAGCATAAGGGCAATGCTGGTGCATAAACACCACTTCGCTGGATGGCTCCAAACAATAGCAACAGCTATTCTGTAAAACTTCTGTAGATTACTAAATCTCCAGGAAAAGAATTATGCTACACTAAAGCAACTCCAGAAAATAATCAACCATCATCAGGGACATGTTTGAAACTGATTAAGTACCACCTCAAAAATAATAAAATAATGCTTACAACAGTCTTCAAACAGCAATGAGCTCTCAGTGTCAACTTAATCAATACTACTGACTTGTCTCAGCTATTGCTTCTACCCCTACTACAGAGAAACTTCCTCCTCTACTACAATTATTGAAAAAAAAAATCTTACCTCTCCATCTCGTATTCTTTCATACCCGCTTTTACTGCCTTCATTACCTGTAAGATACATATTAACATGGGACACTGATAGCAGGAGGGAATCTCATATTTATAAATTTATGACTTACAACTGAGTATTTCCAGAGGAACTTTCATTACAAAAATATCACCTGTACTTCGTTTAAATGTACATCAGTCGATGCATTTAAAAACTATATTAGAAATCAAACTCATTTTAATCTTTATAAATGCCTGCAGTCTTCAGCAATAAAGCAAGTTTAATTGCCAAACTACTATACCCTAATGAAGTGCAGCTCATCAAAACACCAACGCTTAATTCTGAGAGCTCTGGTGAACTTGGCAGCAAGTCCTTTAGTTTTACTTTTATGAAACACCAGCAAAACAAAACTGTGAACCAGAATATACTACAAAGGGAGATTCTCTTTTATACTTTGCAATCTGAACTAAAAGAAAACTACCAGGGTTTTACAACCCATGAGTCTGACACTTGTTCTCAGATTTGCTGAGAATGTGCACCGGTTTTATTTCTTTGCCTGTTTCTGCATTATAAAATTTGTAGGCAGCTGCTCTACGGAAGAAATTCTCTCAGATGTGATAAGATTATTCAAGGATGATGAAGGACCAAGGAGAATGAACGCAAATTACTATCCCTAGGCTTCACAATTTTACAACATTCACTTTCAAATACTTTTACACTTCACAGCTGAGAAATCTGAGGAGCAGGAGCAAACACAATGGTTGAGTCAGTAACCTCATCAGCTGTTTTTACCTAAGCTCCCGCTGGTCATCGCTCGGAACTCATGGCATCTCTGCATCACCATCTGGAGTACAGGACTGACACCCAAGTTAATTTTGTCATCAGTCCCTGCAGAGCAACACGACTCCACTGGTACAGCGCTAGGTCCAACACGCGTAGGCTTGCTGAGAGCCTGGATTTGTCTTTGACACACTGCTACGTCAGCAGGATATCATCGTGAAGCACTGTACTGGGGGACACACCCATCCCTGAGGAACCTAAGGAATCCTTGCACTACCCTACACTGTACATGGAAACACTCCTTTGGTTTGTAAGGACGTGGAGAGAGTAACTTGGTAGTTAAGCTCCTCAGAGCTGCACATGCTGACAGGGGCCAGAAGAATAATCTCGTTGATCTCCTCTTTCTCCATCGCTGTACAGGTATTTGTGCATACAGGACAGATAGACTGCAAGCAGGTCACCTTCTGCTGAGGCTCCAGCTCTCATCCAAAGCCAGACTTGATTTCTCACATGTCACAAATGTACCAGTGAGTTCAAGGACAATGTAAGGTGTATTACTGGGCTGTAATAGGAGGGATATTATCCTCTTATTTCTATCCAGCCTTTCCATTATTTTATTACTAATTCAGGGTTGCTGGGAACATTTTCTGAGCACCACTGGTACACTAAGAGCAAAAATTATTAACAGTAAAGGATCCATTACCTCTTTATGAGCTTCACTGGAGATTTTATTGGTGTAGCGTAGAACTTCCAACTCCATGTCTGTCTTAATGACACGACTTAAAGAGAAGCAGAAAACATATCAGGTTAGGTTGCAACTTCACAGATTAAGAAGATGAAATTAAAAAAAATCTGAAAACAATATGCATCACCTATGGTAAAATTAGATCATGTACCCCTCAGGAGAGAAGAGCCAGATTATTCATGACAGCAAAGTTTTGCTGGCATTGATTCACCATTAGCAAAACAATCTTCATAAAGGGAAGTCACAAGCATTTCAAACAACCTGCATTATTTTAATACTCATAAACAAGTGGTCCAAGCAAGACTTTTTCAACTCATTCTATAATACAATAGGAGCAAAAGCAACATCCTTCTGCCTTTGCCATGGCTCAAACACTACTTCAAATGGAGCATTTCTAGAAGCGCATTTGATGTACCTTTTAAACACAATCTGAAACCAGTTTACATAATGAAATTCCAGGAGCGCAAATATTTCTAATCTTCACAATCCCAACTCCCACCTACATGCAATATCTCAAAAGGTGGCCGGGAGACAGGGAGGGGTGAAGAAATGCTATTTTGTTTGGTATTAAAAAACCCCAAACCCTGAAATTCAGAAACCAGAGCAGCAGTAATTACAGCCATGATGTCCATTCTCTTTCACATGCTTCTGGAGGAAAAAACCCCAAACAAGCCAACCTCAGAAGAACTACATCCTAGTCTTCATGCCTTACGAGATACTGAATTTGTGTCTATTTATAAGCCTTGATACGCTGTTCTGAACTCACCTCAAACTTTCACCATTAAACTCTTATCTACTTACATTGCCTTCTACCATGTATTTCAAATAAAAGCAGCTATTTAGTGTGACATGAACAGGGAAGCAGAGATAGTTCCATACCGTCTATTAAAAATCACCTACTCTTTCCACTTGTACACATACTGATTTCCTAGTATTTCTCATTCCCCTCTCAAAGGCAGCCATGAAGTGCACACTTACTGCTTACAAAGAACAAAACTGCATCTGCTGAATTGCATGAAAATATTTAAATTGTATTTTCCAGCTCCACTCCAGAGCTTGCAGCACTTACAAAGTACCATAACTGTTATATTTTGAAACTGCCACCAAGACACTCCTTTTTTATTCTAACATGCTCCTGCTCACACTGCTGTAGAAAACTATTTACTGCATTTCTGCTCCTGTAGTTTGTTTTAATGAGCCCAGAAACAGGTTTCTCAGCCATCAGCGCCTCTGATGTGCGATAAGAGCATTTCCCACAGACGGCGATCGCATCGCTATGCGGCACAGCCACTCCCCTTCAGACACAACTTCTCTGGAAAGAGCAAAGGTACCTTTGTAAAATGCGAATCGTAATCAAAATGCTCTTACCAACAGCAACACTCTAGAGGGGAATGGAGTGACGCTCTTAGTCGATTTGAATATGACACAAAATAATCACGACACACATTGAGAGCGAGAAGTAGAAGGCTTTAAAATGCACACTGAGGCGAAAAAATAACACTGGGATGGAAGTCTGCTCACCATGGGTGAGGAAACAAACTTCTGCTGCTGCCCTTCAGCCAAGACATAAAGAACAGCACCTCAAACATATCCATGTTAGAACAAGGTAGCAAAGGCTTATAGATTTTTTTCTTTAATGCTGTTCTTCGCAAGACTGCATGTGCTAGAAAGATAATTTAATGCTTGCTTGATGTGCCTTTATATTACTTTCAATATAGAGTACATATCTCTCATCTGCAAGTGCCTGAAAAATAGGTTTTCCTAATTCAGTTGTCTAATCTCTTTACTGGGATCTGTTACTAACACAAGTTAGTAACTGCTCAACGGCAAGTGCAAATAGCCATAGAACCTATTTTACTTGACTTGGTCATAAGGCTTCAGGGTCAAGGTATTTGCCCTCGATCATAACTTCCCAGGTATCTTTCTGCATATAGAGATTCCCGCTCAGCCTCAGACAGACTTTTCATGCAGTGCATCACCTTCATTTACACAAGGTCAAGCACTGAAACATTTTACAGAAAATGTTTAGTCATTTCTGAGACCAACAAAACCCACTACCCAGCCATTAGTAGGGAAGAGGAGGAGGTTGTACAGGTATGCAGGGAACACAATCAAACTTCACCCTCCACTAGATACCAGAAAGAAAAAGTCACTGGGCTCCTATGCTGTCTGCAGTGGTGCTGCCAACGGAACTCTCGGCAGCGTATTTGGGTAGCAGGGTGGCATGTATCTCACCACCTTCTCCCTGCTTTGATGGCATGAAAAGCAACGCACCCCTGAGCCAGGTTTAAAGCGCTGCTAGTCAAGCACTGTGGCTAGCACTGTAGGGCAATCTTGGGGGTGGTGAGTGGTCCACAGTTCTCATTATGTTTTGACCCCACTTCCAAGAGAAGTCTAGGGTAAAAGTCCCACCTTTGTTCACAAACGTGAACTTCACCTTTCTATTAAAAACAGCTCTTAGACCAGATACACACTCTGCGTACAGTCATTAATATTTTAATGGGAACAAATCGTTTCCAGGCTCCAGCTAATGCAATTACAAAAATGTACAGATTCAGCATGTAACACAGCTCTCAGATTAACAGGCAGGCCACTCAGTGCCACCAAGTTAAAATACAAGCCTACAACTTAAAACTTTTAACTCTCCCCCCACCCCCTCCCTCCTATTTTACCAGTGTCCAAACATTTAATCTTCCTCACTCTCCTCTTTTACATAAACTTTGTGCTTTTCTTTGCACTTGCCATATGAGCAGGTAGTCTTTTCATGCATGTCAGTCACCCAACAGGACAGCAGCTTTAATACAAACAAGTATCATTTCCACCCTTAAATTAGATTTGGGCATTTTAAGTGACTGGATACTACGTTTCACGCACAATCTATTTTCCATTACTCAAGTGCTCAAGAACACACAGAATTTGAGGCAATTCTGAGGCTGAAACTTGCATGACTCAACTGCATTTCCTAAACCAGTGCTTTCCTCAAAGACACACAAAGGTTTGCTTTTCCATGTCCATTCACCATTCCTGATCACGCTGCCGGAAGTATTTGTTCCCAGTTACCAGCCCAGTGTTTATCAGCTGTCTTGTTTTGCTGGTTGCAGTACATGTTTGCAACCTTAATGGTTGTGATCTGTGAAATACACAGAAACATCTGGGTACATCCACTCCTCCATGTCCTTCTAGAAACATGACATTTACAGACCACCTAGTAGGTACAGACGCTGCCCACAAACAGACTCCACAGACCTGCCTTGTCTTCACCCTTTTTCATTTCTGCTGTTACCTTTCCATATTTTATAGAAATTTCTCTACCACAGTTGATACATTTAGGCTCTTCTGCAAGCGTCCACATACAAACTTCGTAACTGAATAAGCACCAAAGCCAATAAAGAGTTATGCATGTACGCAAAGGAGAAGCATTGCAGTACGATTCTGAAGGACAGCTGCATGAACACCAAACACAGGAGTTCATATTGAAACAGTTCAAAAAGATGTGAAGAAGTTCACAACATAAACACAAAGCCCTCTGAAAACATAACAAGTGTTTGCCTGACTTTAGGACATTAACATATAATCACTTTCCCCCAAGAACAATTACAGCTTTTTACCAAAGTAATGCAAAATAAAGAATATATGAAACCTTCCATGCATACACATCAAATCCCATTTTCACTGAGGTTACAAGAAAATACGGTATATACAGACACAAATTGAGCTGTACACTGCTAAATGTTTATCTTCTAGCACCACCACGATTATGGTAGGCAAACATTGGTATATTAAAGGTTATTTTGTAGGTGCTAGTATAGAAAAATTCCCTTCTGATTACTAGGGAGATAATCTGGACAAGTTTGGAGTTCATCATATGTCGACATTTTCTTTCACAACAGTGACATCAATACTTAACATATACAGTCAGAATCAAATTTGAAATGAGAACCCTGAAATTTAAAATGAAAGTATTGAAATACCCTTGAAAACACATTCACTCAATTTAAAAAAAAAAAGTGAAAGCGTCCATCTGCAAACTGCTGAAATCCACTCTAAGGTCAAATTCTTGTACGTTTGATGCTTACGTTTCATAGCATGTCAGAAAGTCTTGAGATCTTGAAAAAAGGATGAGTAAGATCTCAAGAGATGACTAACAGATCCTTAATCACAAACACTTTGCCTCTTGTCAGTACTGAACCATTTTCTCTGCATTTTATTAGAAGACCGTATAATACCAGAGTTGCCTTTTGTAGCTCGCAGCTCCCCCCGGCTGGTTCAGAAAGCTCAGCCCCTTCCCCACTGCCGGCAGTTTTGACAGCAGGGTATAGATCGGAGACTTCTGACAACTACCGTGTAAAACAGAACAGTTCAGAGCTTGCTGAATCTGAAATGATATGCATCCATGCGAGCAGATAATGCAAATGAAGCAATTCCCTATCCTAGAATATAACAACAACAAAAAAAAAAATCTTCCTAAAAGAAAAATATTCTTAACTCTAAAAATGCTATTGCTTTCCAAAGAAAAGTTTGTTGGGCATAATTTGACATTCTACTATTCTAATTGAAATTTCTACTTTAGGAAGCTCTAATACAGACAGCCTGTCATTCACGTATTGATTTCACCAGACACTTAAATCCTAACACGGTCTGTAACTTACTTCTGACTTAATATTAAAGCCACCAAACTCGATAAAGCCTTTTAAAACACTTTTCAATGCAAATCTGAACTTTGGCTTCACTCAGAATTCCCTTTCTTTGAAAGGCAGGTGGAGGGAAAGTGCATACCAAGCATCTCTCCCCTGTGAGATCACAGGGAGACAAAAATCAGAATTCTGGGCTGACACTCAATTCACAGGAGAGATTCTCCCTACACCAACATTAACAGCTCCATGTGCTCCATCTACTGCCTCCATGCTCCACCTATCTCAGTACAACCTCAGGGCACACGCCTCAAGTTTGTCCACCTCTGAGCTTCCTGAGGAAGATGTAACCCCCCATTCACTCAAACCAACAAGGAGAAAACCAGAATGAAAGCTAACTTGGGCACAAGACTGTAGCCCTAATCCACAGCCTTCTGCAGCTAAAATTGTCATCTCTCTCCCTGTAGCGCTGCTGTATCTACAGATCAAAGCTTGGAAGTTAGACCAGGCCCCTCTTCAGGTCCCCCTTCTTGCCCCTTGCCTTTCCCTGCCAGCAAGAGGAGCACAAACACGGCACCGTCAGGTTGTCTGAACTCGTGTTCTGTCTACATGAGTCAGGACTCTGCATCTCAAAGGGTGACCAGTTCTTAAACTCACAAATCAATTCTGTAACTTCTTTGTTGTGGAAAAGGAAGGGTCCAAATTCTACAAGGACAGAATAAGCAAGATTTAAAAACTGGTTCCCTGAGCAATTTTCTGTGAGCACCCACATTCCCCCTTGCACTCATCAGTAGGATTTGCGAGCCATGAGTCCCAGTACTATACAGCTCCAGGTCCACCCGTGACTCAGTGATGCAAAAATGTCTAAGCAAAGTTTCCCTGCTTCCCACTTTCCTTTTACAACGTTTTTTACATCATGTCAAACAATGAAAAATGGCTGTCACAACAGACACGTGACCTACTTAAAATTCTACGCGTTCTGAAATCACACTGATGTTCAATAAACATCTCACCAGCTTCCAAGCTGGCAAGGGGATGCAGATGAAAACAGCAGAAGATTGTTCTCTGCATATGTACTAATAATAAACATTAAAAATAATAATATGTACTAGTATATAACAGAATCAGCTGCATCGCTGGTAGTCAGAGCACACGCTTTCCTATTTGTATTTTAAGATTCTGAGCTTATCTGTCTTAACTAAGGATTTGCTTCTTCATTTCTAGATTAATACACTCAAAAAGCTTAGGTAAAAACCTAATTCATTAACAAAAATCCACTATGCTGTTTCTTCCGTTAATTTCCTAAATGGAAAACTAGAAAGCTCTATGTTATGAAGTGATCTTGAGGACAAAGTCAGCAATGCTGACCGAAAGAGGATAACTGGTAAAATGCAGCAGCTTTGGAAGCTGCTAATACACTTAGTCACACTCTCTAATTTTGTCTATTCTAGATAGGCTACAGCAGAATTCCCCTAGAATTACAAAGTATAGTTACATGAATAATAATTCAACAAAATTAATGCTGTTAAAATAAATCCTAGCAAAGTAATAACACCTTATTAAATATTACCTGTTCAGACACAGTTTTCATCTACCTTTGATTTTCGTTGCTGGAATATGAATTATCTTTAGGTCTTTTCCTGTTCATACAAATTCACATTTACACAGATGTGACTTAACTCCAAATACATTCTATAAAAATGTATATCCAGACACAAGGCTCAAGAAATGTTACATTAATTCTTGACTTTTCAATGCTGTTACCTAGCCCTGCTTTTACTTTGTACACTATTTCTGCCCCACACAACGGAATCAGCTTAAACTTGTACGGTAACTGGGAGAATCCTGCCAAGGGAATCTCTCTAAAGCAATGCTGCAGAATGTAAGCACGTTCAAAAGTACTCAGAGAAAAACTTTATGCTACTCACCATTCTGCAATTTCAGGATGAAGGATTTTGTTGTTCACATTAAACCTACAAAAAAAACCCAAAAATACAAATTTTAAAGACTAGCCAAACACACAACAGCAGACACTGCGTATTCAGTGAGTTTTTTTCCTAATATGTCTCTCTGAGGATGCGAAAAACTGCAAAGGCAACTACTGTATTGGAATTCAGTACAGATCTCAGTGAGGAGAATGCACACACTCATTTTCACTGCACAGGTATTTGATTTAGAAATACACCAGACTAAATCAGACACATAATTTTAAGAATTTGCAAAAACCAGAGTAACAGTATGTTCAAGACCCATTTAAAAAACTTCTTTTGACAAAGATAAAAAGTTCTGAATTCACTGTCATGAGTGTGGGTTGGACCAGACCGACCTCCAGAGATCCCTTCCACCCAAAATCATCCAGCGACTTTAACTCTGCTCCTCAAATACCCTTCAATGGAATTAAACACAGCAAAATGCTAATTTAATCCTTTGTTCTACACCTTCTGATTTCTGTGTGCATGGAATGTGGTATGGGATAAACAAGCTTGCTCAGAGGACTGTGAAAAGGCAAACAACCTCTCCTTGCCTTTTCCCATCTAGAGAAGAGGCAAAGCAAAAGCCTCACCTTGGCCTCAAATGCGTCAATATTTTTCTGTTTATTTTCTACATTAGCAATTCATGTATTCTTGGAATTATTTTGAGGCTCTTGAAACAACAACATTACAGTGTCCAATAGAGTAAGAAGCTGAGTAATTAAGTGGAACATAAATGGATTTTCAAGCATTGTTCAAGGGTTTTTTTACTTACAATTTAAATGCCTAAGGAGTGTTCTGCATCAAAGATATTTTTGTCTGACTCAGGACTGTTGGCTCTCCACTTTGGGCATTTAAGAGAATTAAAATGCCCCAAGGCTCCCAAAAGACTTTTGGAAGAATATTGTAAGGCAACAATTCATTTTCCCACATTTTTGAAGGAAAAATTAAATCTATTCCAGGTTATTAACCATTCTTGATACCTCAGACGGGACAAACTAAAGCACAAATCCAATTAAAATAATTATTTGGAAGTCACTTCTGATTGTACCAGGGTCTTCCTGCATCCTCAGATAGCAGAAAAAAAAAAACAACAAACCACCCTATGCTTCTCTTTTTCAAGAATGTATGCTCATAAACTTATAAAATCCTAATGAGGTGAAGGTTAATAGCTTTGTGTTCCTCCTCCAAGACAGAAAAGAACAACTTATCACAACACCAAACCAGGACAAGCCACATGGTGTTCAGTATTATGGGTATTAATTAGAAAATACTGGAAAAGCAAGAAAACAAAAAGCCACAAGTCACAGAATACTGCATCATTACAGAATAAAGTTGATACTTGGAAACAAGAAAGTCTTGTCAAACCAGAGAAAAAGGATACTTTTTCAATTTAACCATGACCACCCCAACAAGAATCACCTATGAGGCCAATGCAGCCATAATTCTGGAATGGGAGAGCCAGTTAAACACAAATTCATACAGAAGTAAATATACGAATGATATAATAAAATCAATCTATAAAAATTCTAAAACCACAAAAGCCTGAGCTCCCAATCTGGCTGGATAACATCCCAACTGACACTGCCAGACAAAACCAAGACACAGAAGAATTAAATGGCAGCTGTAACAACAGATACGAGGACTTTCAGTAATTGTCATCAGCATGTCAGCCAGAAAACAGATCAATGAAGGGCAAGGCCAAGTGTAAGGAGACACTGCAGCACTGCAGAAAGCTCCAACACCAACTCTGCAAATAAGACAAGTATCAACTATGGTTATCATGAAGTAGCAAAAGAAAATACAGGGCAAGGAAGGGCAGGTACAGAAGGCAGCCAACTTAGACTGAAAATTCACATCTCTTCTGTCAAGAACCTGATGTGCACACTTTAATCACAAGCACAAATGGATGAAACCCGAAGCAAATCAACGAGCCAAACAGTAAAGCTATGAATATCACAACAGAAGACTGCATCTCATCTGAGCACCCATCTGTTTAAAAAAAAAAAAAAAGGAGAATGGGGGATGGAATTGTACACTGGCATAGGCTCAAAATAGTTAAATAATGCTCTTTTGGAAAAGAAATTTCAGCTGACACATGTACCATCTCTGTTGCAGTTCTTGGTTTTTACCTATCCCGGCCCTAAAGGCTCTGCTTGAACTGTCTCTGTGCTGCCAGAAAGTTTTACTTTATGGCTGGGACCAGTTACTATATGGCAGCTCCTTAAAATTCTAATTGCTGTTAATTGGGGAAGCTAATCAAACACACAGAAAGGCAGTAGGATTAAAACAAAGGGGTGCTGGGGGGTGTGGGGTGTGGAGAAGAGGCAGGAGGTCAGCAGCAGCACAACAGTTTTATCTCTTGCCTAAAGACAGGCTTTCTGATACAATGCCAAGTATAAAACAAGATCTTGGTCCTCCAGGAGACAGTATGGATTCAGATTTGGAAGAGAATCCAACCTATTGTACGTAGCTTTTTCAAGGAAGCCAGCAGTTAATGACTGAACTGTCCCAACGCCGTGCAGCTCGTACAGCTGTGGGTCCTGCGCGAGTGGCCACCGGGCCACCAGTTTAAGACTGCTAGACTTCTAAAGCTCGTAACTCAAATTGGGCTTCACCTTAGTTCCCAGCAAGGCAGCTAAACAAACCACATCTGGAAAGTTACTGGTGAAACAACAAGCTCAAGGGGCAGAGTTTGTCATCACTAACTGGAGAGCATCAAAATAGGGTTCAAAACACTTCACATAATTTGTGCACAAAGTCCTACAGAAAATAACCCTATCTGTGTCCATCCAGCAGTTTTTATCCTGATAGACAATAAATAACTTACTCTTCAGAATCATGTGCTGCCCTAACGTTAAGGGGCTCATGTAGAGCAATCCAATTTTACATATTCCTGCAATTTGCAAATGGACAATAATTAGATGTTAAGATATGTGGTCTTGAGAAAGAAAACAGTTATTTTGCTATAGTGGCAATCTGTAACATTAATGCTCCCATTTAATCAACACAGAATTAAGAAATAATACACTGAAAGGCATGTCCAAATTGATTTCATACTCAGTTGTCCTTTAACATGCAAGACAATTTCATTAGTTAAAAAAAAAAAGCCTAGAAATCTACATCTGCTATGTAATAACACTGTATAATGAGACCCTTGCTTTGTGTGTGCGTGATGATAAAAAACTAAAACAGATTCATACACAATGTTGGAATTTTCTACTCTTCTTCAGCATGGAGAGTCTTTTCCTAATGACTGACTTCACTACACAATAGGGCCATTCAGACGGTCTTCACCATCATACCCTGCAAGTGCAGTTCTGAGGCAAAGGAATACACTGAAAGCTTTAAATATTAGGTAGAATCGCTTGAACTGTCTATTGTTTACATCAACCAATTCTGAGGATTAAAAATGCCCCCAACACAGCCAGCAAAGATTTATTCAACGGTGTTTTCAAGTATGTGGCATATTGCTCTTTAACCATACAGGTTCAAAAACCATTTTCTGTGTGGCAAATCATACCATCTCATAGCGCTTTTACAAGTGCTACATAACTGCTACACGGTTAGACTATAAAAATCCATGCACATTTGCCAGTCTGTAAAATGTGTCCATGAGTTAGACAAAAAAAAAAAAAGTATGTAGCCTTTTTTAGTGAACAGAAATACATATTTCTAGAAAACAATTAGAACTACTTTAGAAACCTGCCTTCTACACTTAAGCCATCTGAAGGAAGTGAGAGCAAGTAATTTCTGTAGGTTTTGTAAACAGAGCTGACTGGAGGGGTGATACCAGGAACAACATTAGTAAAAGGTCCAGGTCTCCCCCAAGCCCCTGTCCCAAACTCCTCCTCCCTCCGCTGAACTACGGGACTACCCACCCCTGAGCAGGGACACTTCCCAAGGACAGCCATTCTCCAGTTCTACAGATCGCAGCCATACACAAGCTTTTTTTAGTGCAACATACTTTGCTTTATGAAAGAGCGATATGTAAACTAATGGGAACTATGATTCATGATTACGGGCTCTATTATCAGCATGAAATCAAGTTTGATCATTGCTATAAGGACAAAAATAACTCAGGGGTGATCTGCAGGGTGAGCGTAGAAATAACCCATGACCACAGCAGTCATGCCGTCTCAAATGACTATTTATTACAGTGGAAAAATTAATCAAACTGTTTAGGTAATTATGTTCCAGAAGAAGTTCAAAAGGTTCAAAAAGGAAGGCAGGGAAGCAACATCATTAGGGCGAGAAAAAGGCAGCTTCTGACAGGAGCAGATGAACAGCCTGCAAAGAGAGCAAGATCCAGCTTTTTCAGGAAATGATCCATTATTTCTATGATTATCCAGGGGGGAAAAATCCACACACACCAGGGCACAGTCAGTCTAGGAGAAAAAGACAAATGGGAGCAGGAGGAACACGAGAAGGCCCCAGCAAGCAAACCCATCTTGGCCAGGTAGCCAGGAAAGGGAAAGAAGCAAGAAACCATGAACGTCGCCAGGGCAGGGCCCGGCCGACGGAGGACGGCACAGACAGCCGACGGCGCAGTCGCGGGCAGGCGGTGTGAAGGCACATACTGCTTGGTATGAACTCCGTGGTTCTAGTCCTCCCGGAGGAAATCAGTACAGCTGAAATATAGCGTTGCTATACAGGAAACATTTGATACAGGAGATGCGGAGAAGCAGAAAAGCAGGAATGGTGAAATTGTTCGGGGTCTGTGCGGAAAATAAACACAAAATGGGCTGATTTATACGCAGTTACAAAAATTTGAGGAGAGCAGAGTTTAAAAGAAAGCCCCCCCATCAATTAGCAGCATTCGCTCTCTGCCTACCACCGGCACGCAGACCAAGCACGCTTTCACTAGAGACCTGACAGCCCCGGAGAAGGCAGAGGCAGGAGTCAGGGAGATCAAGGGAAGGCTGGAGTGACAAGTGGTTCGGGGGCACGGTATCTGTCAGAAGAGGGGAGTGGATCTTCAGCACATCCAACAACAAAAGCAGTGTGTGCTCTTCTGTAGGGCAAGCATGGGAGGGGAAGATACCAACCCAATCTGTCAAAGGCAACAAAATGAACAACTTGGTGCCTAGGGGTGGAGAGGGGTGAGCATATCCCGGGTCTCAAAAGAGAGGGATCTGCTGAACAGCTGGAAAGCACCCCTAAAGAATGGAGAATCACACCTCCCGGCGCACACCCGCAGCATGTTTACTACAAACCGGGAAGGCAGCAATAAAACATCATTAATCCCTTGAAGTGTTGCAGAAAACATGCTATTAAAATTCCAAATCAAGTGGTGAATGGAGCGGCTTCCTACCTTAATGCTGACTAGTAATAGAATGCATTACTAATAGCAGTACTGCATCTGGGGAGGAAAACCCCATGGATCCATACAGGCTGGGGGCTGATCTCTTGG